>NW_021319309.1:3353308-3514617 GCF_001605985.2 Dendrobium catenatum | reverse complement strand
GCACCTCAACTTCCCGAAAAAAAAAAAAAAAAACAAAAGATCTCAAATCCATCCATTTTTCCTAGTTCTTTCATCTTCACCATACCACATCAGTATAATTCTCATTTGTTTCCTTTTTAAATTTTGTATATGAAAGGTGAGGCTTTATTTTATAAAATATAAATAAATATTATTTATGTTTACAAAATTTAATATACTTTCAATACTAATTATTGATATGACATTAAAAATTATCTTGATCAGATACAAATCTCAGTGTATATTTGAATTGAATATTTATAAAATTAGATTAAGGACCATGTAAAATCAAATTTCAACAAACTAATAGTCGAGGATTATGTTTTGGCGAGACAAACCCAATTATATTAAAATTTGTCCAATCTGAGTCTGAATGAGCCCAGATCGAGCACTTAATGCATAATTAAAAAAATTAAAATATTAAGTGGATGAACAAATTATCTCTAAATCTCATATGCTTATAGTCGAATCTAGTGTCTCGATTAGATGAATCTAATGAACCAATGATTTTTAAGTCTGACATCACAAAGTCTCTTAAATACTAAAGGAATAATTTATGATTGATGAAACCAATATGAGCCGTCTAATACAATATTCCAAATATTTGCTATCAAGCTACTTGTTTGGCTAAAATAGGACTACAGTGTAAAAGAAATATTTTGAGTTGTTTGGATGAATCTAAAGTAAAATGCAAGAGAATGGTTAATTTTGTTTGGTTTGAAGTAATGAATGTTGTGTAAAATCAAAAAATGGTGGCGGTCGACGGGGGAGGTGGTGTTCGACAGTTGGTGCCAGTGTCGCCCGATGGTGGGGGTGAGTGATGCTGGTGGTGGCCAGTGGACGACGACAGTCCCGGCGTGGTGGCTAATGACCAGAGGCAGGTTGCGGTAGGAGCCGGTGGCAATGGTGGTGGCTGGCGGCGGGTGGCAGATAATAGCCGGAGATGGGTGTTGACTGCTTGCAGCAGGCAACAACGGTGGATGGCTATGGTGGTCGACGATGGGTGGTGGCAGCGGGTGATGGCGATGCTCGGCGGTGGGTGTTGGTGGATGTGGATGGTGTCCATAAGAGGGTTGAGGTAGCCGGCAGTGGTGGCGGGTGACGATTGGTTGTGATCAAGAAAGCTTTCTTGCGGTGTAAACTATTTTCACTTAAAATTGTGCGAGATTTTGACCAAAAAAATGAGCTAGAATGTTTTACAGTACATTTAATTTATTTTACTTTGTATTTTTTTTTTCATCCAACCTGACACCAAGTTGTCTAAATCCCTACATTTTGAATACTTTACATCCTAAAGTATTCCAACCAAACAACCCATATATTTACAGGGACCGACACTTTCAAAAATTTATCTATAACTATTAGAGTACCACCTGATCTCCACTAATGAATTACCACCTAACCCTCGTCATCAAAACACTACTCAACCCCAACGATAAAATGATCACCCAACCAACATCAACAAACTACTATTACTCAAAAGCCCATCTGTAGTTCTTTGAACATTTTTGCCCTACTATAGCCCCAAGACCATAGTTGCTTGTCTACAATCTAGGTCAACCTGAACAAAAAATTTATAGGTCGGATCCAAATCAGGTTGGTGAATTAGCTCAATTTTTGACACCTCTAGTTGCTCTTGTTATGCCTTCCCTGATAAGTTATGTCCATGATTTTTTTCTCCTAATATGACATATATAGGAGCCATCAAAGCCTACCTCGTAGCAAGCTCCCAGCATGAACTTCTCTCCATCGCATTTCACCGACCTGAAATACCTTCCTCAACAAGCTCTTTTCTATAATCCCAGTCCCACGTTGGGGGAGCTTCACCTATGACTTCTCTTCTTTTCAAACCCTGCTAGTGCTATTATAACCTATCTAGTGATGTGCCAATAGATACCGGAGGGAACATTTGAATCTTGATTCAAACCTGTGTTCTAACAAATACAAATCATGGCAGACTTCTATGTACAAAAAGTTATTCATCATTTGAGTTAAGCTTGATTTGAGCTAGACAGCTTTCTTACTGCATCTTAAAGCAGTGTAATTTTTTTAAGTACAAAAATTTTAATTCTATTTAAGATGATCTTTGAAGCATATTTTTTGAGAAAATAAAAAATATACATATCTAACTAATCCTGTATTTATGATATATATATCCTATATATAACTGCAACGTAAAGTTTCTGTCAATGTATTAAAATTATAGATTTACTTAAATGTATAAATCGACAATTTGTTCTGTTCTATGTCGGCCTAATCTTTTACTACACCTGCAGTGCTGATGGACCACATTATTCCACCAATTTGAGGGCGTCTATAAATATGTCGGTGACGAAAAAGGGTAGAAGTTATTTAATTTGTAAATCAAAAGATGAAAGGTATATTATATGGAATTGGAATTTCTCTTACCTCTTCAGGTTATCTGCAGCAGTCACTGTTGTCAGCGTTATTTTTCGGAGCAATGCTTCTTGTATTTGTAGAAGACTGATGCTCTATATGTCCACGGCTCCTTGAATTTCCTAAAAATTTATTAATTAATTAAGAATTTTAGTAATATGACCAAAAATTATTTTTATCAAATAAATGAAAGTTGATAGGATACAAAAAAACAATATCAAAATATTTGCAGCATGAAAAAGGTAAAGAATTTTACATCTTAATTCTGCACAATTTATAGTGAACATGCAAATAAGAGTAAGAGTTAATATCAACAACATGCATTCACCTTTTGAGTAGGTATAGCGTGTGCGTCAATATTTTTGTTGATGGTGGTTGTTCAAGGATCATAGTCGGAGTACTTGGAAGATTTCATTCAAATGCTGATGGTTGAGGACTATAGTCGAGTGACAATGGTTGGAGAACAATAGTCAGACGATAATTGTTGGAGGATTGATGAAAATAGTTGGGAGGTGATGCTGGTTAGAAAAATTATAGTCATGTAAAGGTGATTAGAAGGATTGTAGTCAAGCAATGGAAGTCAGAAGGATTACAGTTGGGCACCAATGGTCGGAGTATCATTGTTAGGAGATGGTGCTTAAGGATCATGCCCGAGCAATAGTAATTGGAGAACCATACACTATAGAAAAATCACCAATAATTAAATTCCGGCGCGCGGTCAACGGAATACAATGAGCCAGCTTCTCCGGTGGAATATTCTGGCGGATTCTTTTCGGCATACTTTTCCGGCCAAATTTTTGAAACCTTTTTCAGCTTTATGGATGATTTAAATAATTTAAAAAAATATTAAAATTTAACTATTTAAATGATTTAACAAAAATAAATAAAATAATTTAAGTT
Source organism: Dendrobium catenatum (assembly GCF_001605985.2). NCBI lineage: Eukaryota > Viridiplantae > Streptophyta > Magnoliopsida > Asparagales > Orchidaceae > Dendrobium > Dendrobium catenatum. The sequence goes on along the minus strand of NW_021319309.1, from coordinate 3,511,302 downwards.
AACTATCTCCTTAATTTAAGTAAAAATATATAAATTTAAAATTATTATTTAAATTTAATTTATTTTAAAATTTTATCTTCAATAATTCGAAATTTAATTAATTACTAAGTAAATAATTTATTTTTAATTGTAATACTTCATTTTAATTTATTTTCAATGTTAAATTAATTAGTAATTATTAAATTTTATTTTAAATTGTTTATTAATTTTAATTTTCATATTTAAATTAATTAGTAGTTTTAATTTTAGTTTTTTAACTTGATTCTTAATTTTATGTAATTATATATATATAAAACATAAAAAACTAACAAATGAAACATATTTTTCTATGCAGCAATGTGGTTGGGTGTTTGAAGAATTTGTCAACCACTAGAGTACAAATCTCTTCATATGCTGCTAAGCAGTGCACGGGAGCTTGTAGCCCTGTAGAGCAGGCTGGGCGGCTACGCGGGAGGGCAGTCGGGCGAGGAAGCTCGGGCAGCCAGTAGGACAGCGCAAAAATGATCTTATTTATTTATTTTTAGCAGCTTAACTTCGCCGGAATTATTTCTCGATCGATTGCTAGAAAAAATCAAAAGGAAAGATTTTTCCAATGCGGGTTTTATCGACAAAAAACTTTTCGTCAAAAAACCTACGGTAAATTCCAAATTAACAGGAACATTATCAATTTCTGCCAAAAAATGCCACCGGTAATATATATATTATTTTCATGTAGTGATAGACAAGCGATTGAATGTCTGTGGATTGTAGTCGGACAATAGTTAAGTGGATCATAGTTGGGCCATAGTGATTGAAGTCTGAAGAACCATAGTTGGTCACTGGTGGGCTGAAGGATACTTTTTGGATGATAGTAGTCGAATGACCATAGTTGAGTAACGAAGGTCAGAGAACTATAGATGGGAGACCAAGGTTGAAGGATAATAAACAGGTCGGGTTCGGATCCATAAATTTTGATATTTTTTTAATAAATGGGTCGAATTCAGGTCAACCTACCAACTTAAAATTAACTCGGTTTTGACCCAGACCGGGCAGATTTATAGGACTTTACAAAAAAAGAGAGCGAAATGGGAGAAAGGACCATTGCCGCATCGAGCGAGCTGCCATCAACGCTGCTTGAAGGAGGCGAAGCTCGCATTGGCAGATTTATGATATTTGGCTGAAGAATCACTCAAAATCAAAATGGAACGTGACTTGACTTCCTTCGTAGTATTGAACCGAATGTACTTGATTTGGTCTAAGAAGTGCGCAAAGCTGGGAGAAATACACAAGCTCTTGTAATCGCATGACATCGTGTCTTGTCTCCATTGAAGGATGCAAAATTCCAACTTTAAGCGGATTAGTTCGTGTTGGGTTGGCTTTAGGTCCGAGATTTTAAACTGTTTAGATAAATAGATCCGGTTTGGATTTGACGTATTAAGAGCAGGTCAATTTCGGGTACAAACAAAATCTGATCCTAAAATCTATTTTGACACCCTTAGGACCAATGAAGGCATCCTAGCACCGGCAGTATGGAGATATTAATGTTGGAATAAAGGCTAGTACTTGGTTTGAACAAATGTTTCGAATTCCATCTGGTTTAAATTAATCTAGTCCAAGATGGTCTTCAATAGGCAGCTCGTAAATAATCAGGGATAATTTGTTCGAAATAAAATTTTGAGCATATTTTATCAAGAAAACAAATAATAGATATATTTGCCTGAGGCATATAAACTCAAAATTCACTCTCTCTATTTAATTAGATGGATAGACTAGGGTAGAGAAAAAGTGCAATTATTTTTGTCCCTTATGAACTGCTTATGTACATTTGTTCATGAGATTTTTTTTTTTGGACATTTAGGTCATTTAAGGCAAAATAAAACACACAACGCATACACAAAGACTCGAACCTAAGACCATTTAGTTGGAAGCATAAGCTCTCAAACAACAAGCCAAAATGAACTGTGTCATGAGATCAAACTATGCGAAAACCAAAAGCACGCACCGAGCTGGATGGGACCATGCTCTTAATTGCGTTAAAACATGACGATGAAAGCCATAACAAAAGCCAAAATAGTATAAGGTTATGTAAACTTCAAGAATATGTCCACAGAGTAGTTAAAGAGTCAGAAACCAAGCATTTCTCTATCATCAAAATGAAGGCACCATTATCAAAGGTATTTCGAATCAAAAGACCTATAAAAATGCTATAACATTAGCCATTCTGTAACGGAATATTTCCGTCATGAAATGTTTGAAATCCATAACAATATTAAATTGTGACCAATTTGTCTGTAAATAAGATCTGAATATTATTTTTTCATTGCAAATTCATAGTAAATTTAAGCCAAAGTTGTGTCAAAATTAAAAAAAATGCAATTTTACTTGATTTATTAATGGGTTGCAACATTAGGTTTAGGCTTTGTTTGGGATGACTTTTTTATTACTTCTCAAAACAGAATTTTATTACAAAAATTGCTAAAACTTTGTTTTAAAAATCAAGAAAAAAATCGTTCCAAACGAACCCTTACTTTGGGACAACTTTCTTACTGCTTTGCTCTTCATATTGTAATCCTAGTTTTCTTATAATTTTTTGATTCATTGAAATAATCATCTTTGTTTATTCAAACTATATGATTGGTATCATACAACATGATTAGTATGCTTAGTAAATTATAGACAAAACTCTCTTTGCTTGATCGACGTAGATGATTAGTATAGTAAAATACAAAATTTTTCCGAGATTTGATTTTGAATATGCTCCTGGATTCATCTATCTTAATTAGGTAATTATTTAAATAATCATAAAATATGTTATGTGCTATATCATATAACTAGTTCAAACTTGAATTTACTTATTTAAGAAAAGAATCATATAATGACTATATAATGTCCTATTTTCATCATATAGTTCCATTAGTACATAAATTATCAATATAAATTTTATGGTAATGTATATTACTTGACCTTTTAGAATTACTAAAAATAGCATACACATTATATAGTACTACGATCTAAATCATATAATAAAATTATTAATATATCAAGTTATCTTAATTAATTAATTAACTATTTTCAAGCAATTTTTACACATGCATTTATCTGAACCCTAAAATTATTTATTATCTTGATAGCCTTCCTTAGAATTGAAAACTAGCTAGGAGTTAAGGAGTGTCATATATCTACATGGCATGAGTTGTCATGATGATTTCAACGTGAGAATCCTGGAATGTGTACTCATACACTAGACCTTTTCAAGAGTTAACTGCAAGCGTCATCCACGAAAAGGTTTAATATATATCATTTTAACTATAAGATGAATCTGCGTATCTTTTAGTTAATTAGTAGTATAATGATCTTATAATAAAATAAAAAATATATAATTTTAGATAAAGGTTTTATTTAGGACAGTTTTCTTATTGTTTTTTAAAACAGCTTTTCAGTACAAATATTTCTTAAACTCAAAATTTTTATGCTAAAAAACTGCTTTAGAAAAATAATAAGAAAGTTGTCTCAAATGAAGTCAAAATATCATTATTTGTTACAATTGAGTTGAATTCCTAACTTTAACAAAAGTCCTTAATTTTCTTCTTTGAGAGATTTGGCCCATTATTAATAATTATTATCATTCAAAGTTTATATTAGCATGTAATATTAGTCTAAATGAACTTTAACATATCTTTAGTAGTTATCTTTACCAAAGCTTTAGCTTCAATCCACTTAGTAAATAGTCAACACTAGAATGAATCTTTTTTGATAAGTAGTGCGGAGAAGGTGTAATTAACTCCATCCATTTGAATGCAAATGACTAGAAATTGGCAGCAACTTGTTTGCGAGTTGAAGTTTCATTGGGAGTGAAATTTTCTTGTTTACTAGAGCCGACTAAACATCTAAAACTTTGAAGATATATAGCCTTAGATGCCTTAGAAAGGAACTATTGTCATTTGATCATGAAATTGAGAGAATCTTTTCTAAAATTTGGAAACTCAAAAAGATATTGAAATTGACTGAACCTGAGTTAGAACAAAATTATTCTAGACCTCTTAAGGATTATGCAAACCCTTTAGTAGATGGAATTCATCTAAGCTAAAATATACCTATAATCTATGCTAATACTTTTGAATTAAAATAAGTTATCATTCAAATGGTTCAAAACTCTCAGTTTAGGGGAACTCTTGTAGAAGATCCCAATTTACATTTAGCCTATTTTTTAAAAAATTGTGCAATATTTAACTTCAATGGTGTTAGTAATTGCTATAAGACTTAGATTGTTTCCCATTTTTTTAAAAGATAAAACTAAAAAGTAGTTGAATTCTTTATACCCATGCTCTATAAACCACTTGAAATGAATTGGCTCATAAGCTTCTTGCTAACTATTTTCCACCTTAAAAAAATATCAAACTTAGAAATCATATAACTTCTTTTGCTCAGTTTGAAAAAGAATCCATTTATTATAGTTTAGAAAGATTTAAAGAAATTCTTAGAAAATGCCCACATCATGAATTACCTAATTGGTGGATTATTCCAATATTTTGTAAAGTATTAGTAGGTCATCTTAGAGCTATAATTGATACTACAACTGGAGGATCGTTAATGTGTTAGCCATTTGAAGAAGCTTACGAATTAATAGATGAATTGACTAATAATAATTTCCAGTAGTCTGCTGATAGGGTAAATCCTAAAAAAGTAGATAAAATTTATGACTAAGATGTTTTTATCAATTTTGACTACTCAAGTTGAAGTAATTTCTACAAAATTGGACAACTTAAAGATTAAAAGGACAGAAGGTTACGATAACTTCATCATCAATTTTAAAAATATGGCGTCGCAGAGTTATCCTTCATATTTTTAATAACTTTATTAAGAAAGGAATGAGAAAATACCCTTAGAAAGCATTATTTATATAATTAGAAATTCAAGCATAAAATCAATCTTATGCCCTTCAAAAAATTGAGAATCAAATAGGGTAGCTTGCTAGGTTGATAAATTACAAAAATAATGAAAGATCAATGTCATAATATCCAACTTAGAAGAGAGAAAGATTTGGGAGATCTTTACAAAGATAAAGAATTACACAAAAATGATGATGGTGAAGTTGAGCATGAAAAAATAAATCTTCAACAGAATAACCTGAAATTATAAAATAACCCAAATGAATAATTAGGGGAGTTGAAGAGAGACCACCACCATCACGTTTTCTTAGAGATTAATCAAACAAAATCAAGATAAGTAGATCTCAAAATTTTTAAAACTATTTAAAAAATTAACTATTATTATACCCTTCTTTGAAGCTTTATAACATATGCCCACCTATGCAAATTTCATGAATGATATTTTAAACAAAAAAATGTAGTTAGGAGAATTTGAAATTATGGCATTAATTGAAGACTGTAGTGCTATAATCCAAAAAAGAGTTCATGAAAAACTTAAGGACCTAGGGAGTTTATTTCATTCTTTTAACTTGGAGATTAATTATGTGGTACGGCTTTATATGATTTGAGATTTCTTAAATAAAAGGCAAAGTATTAGCCTCATGCCACTATCTATTTTTAAAAGACTAAACATTGGAGAAGTTCAACCCACCTCTGTTACTCTTCACTTAGTTGACAGATCTTTCACTAACCCTAGAGGAGTAATAGAAAATGAGTTAATTAAAGTTAATAAATTCAATTTTTTGTTGATATTATTATTTTAGATATGGAAGAAGACAAGGGAATACCTCTCATTTTAGGAAGACCATTTTTAGCTAGTAGAAAAATAATGATTGATGTACAAATTTAAGAAGTAAAAATTAATGTGCGTAAAACACTAAAAGTCCCTCAAGAGAAGAATAAAGAATGTTTTATGGCGGATTTAGAAGATATGGTAATAGAGGATCTTAAGGAAGAGTTGTTGAAAGAGAAATTTTTGGAAGAGGAAGAAGTGAAAGAAAATACAGAAATGACAGGAGAAATTATCATAAGGAATGAAAGTCACAAAAAGAAGCATTAAATATTAGAACAAATGAACACAATGATCCTATACCCACTAGAACTATTTTAGGATAGAGGATTGCGTAGATTATAGGAAATTAATTAAAGATAATATATAAGATTTTTTTTCTTTTCCTTTTCTTGATCATATGCTCGATAGGTTGGCAAGACATTCATTTTATTATTTATTAGATGAATATTTAGAATATTATCAAATTCCTATTACACCTGAACATCAACATAAAACTAGTCTCACTAGCTCTTGTGAAACCTTTGTTTTTAAGAGAATGCCTTTTGGTTTGTGCAATACTCCAGTCACTTTTCAAAGATGTATGATGTCTTTTTTTCAACTTAATTGAGCAAAGTATTGAAATTATGATGGATGATTTCTCAGTATTTGATACTACATTTGATTCTTGTCTTGTGCATTTGATTACAATTTTGAAAAGATGTGTAGAGGTAAATCTAGTGTTAAACAGGGAGAAGTGTCAATTTATGGTAATCGAGGGCATTGTCTTAGGGAATAAAGTTTGAAAGAAGTGATCGGAAGTAGATATAGTAAGGATTCATGGAAAAGAAAAATTATCCCCTCCTAATTCAATTAAAGGGAATCAGAAATTTTTAGGGTCATGTAGGATTTTATAGAAGATTTCTTAAAGTCATATCTAAATTTTAAAACCCTTATGTCAATTATTAGAGAAAGTTGTTCTATTTATATTGAATTCTCCTTGTCTTGAAGTGTTTAATACATTAAAATAATAGTTCATTACTATTCTAGTGATTATTTCTTTTGATTGGTCTTTACATTTATAATTATGTGTTATGCAAGTGATATTACCGTAGGTGCTATTCTAAGACCAAAGCAAGTTAAGAAATTTCATGTCATTTTTATGTTAGCAAAACTTTGAATTCTGCACAACGTAATTATACAACAACTGAAAAAGAATTGTTAGAAGTTGTTTTTTCTTTTGATAAATTTATATCATATTTGATCAGCACTAAAGTAATTATTTACATTGATCATGTTGCTAACAAAGAAAGATACTATACTAAGGTTGGTAAGATGGATTCTTCTATTACTTGAATTTGATGTTGAAATTTTTGATAGAGAAGGTACTAAAAATCAAATTGTTAATCATGTTTCTAGACTTTCTATTAAAATATATATGTTAAATGAAGAAGAGATTAATTAAATTTTTCTATTGAAGAATTATTTGTACTTCATGTAAATAATTCACTTTGATACACATACATTGTTAATTTTATTGTTAGCGCTATACTTCCTTATGATTTAAAACCTAGTCAAAAGAGGAAATTTTTGCACGATTCAAATATTTACTTTTGGGATGAACCTTATTTATTTAAATCATACAATGATCAAAATATGAGAAGATGTGTTCCTGAAGAATAAATAAAATCAATCATTAAGGAGTGCCATGATTCACATTATGGAGGACATTTTGGAGGATTTAAAATTGCTTCTAAAATCCTTAAGTATGATTCTTTTGGCCTACTTTATTTTAGGATGTAAGTGTCTATATTAATAAATGCGATCAATGCCAAAGAATAGAGAATATTATAAAAAATATTAAATTCCTTTGAATTATGTTCTAGAAATAGAAATATTTGATGTTTTGGGTTGAATTTTATGGGACTTTTTATGTCATCCTATGAAAATCAATATATTCTTTAATATTGTGAACTATATTTCAAAGTGGATTGAAAGAGTGAAAACTTCTGAAATTGATGCTCAAATTGTGATCAAGTTTTTAATCAAAAACGTTTTCTCAAGATTTAGAATGCCAAAGAGTTTTAATCAGTGATGGAGGAAGTCAATTATATAATAAAAATAGAAACAGACTTAAAGAAATATGAAGTTTTTCATAGAGTAGCAACTGCTATCACCTCAAACTAGTGGTGAGACATAGATTAATAATAAGGAAATTAAAAGAATCATAAAAAAGGTCAATTTAAATAGAAAAGATTGGGCAATTAAGTTAAATGATGTAATATGGCCTTATATAACTGCTTATAAGATTTCAATTGGTATGACTCCCTATAAATTATTTTATGGAAAGACTTTCCACCTTCCAATTAAATTAGAACATAAAGCTTTCAAGGCACTTAAAGATATTAATTATAATTTTAAAATGGTAAAGAAAAAGGTTGATGCAGTTGTGTGAACTAGAAGAAATTAGAAATTAAGTTTATAAAAATGCAAGAATTTATAAAGAAAAGGTTAAGAAATGGCATGAAAAAAAGCTTCTCAGAAAAGAATACACTTATGAATAAGAAGTTTTACTATTTAATTCCAAACTTATGTTATTCACTGGAAAATTACAATCAAGATGGTTTTGACCATTCACTATTGTAAAAATATTTCCTTACAGAATAGTAAATATTAAGTAAAAGAATTATGAAAATAGTTCTAAAAAGATAATAGGAAAAAATAGAACAGAAAAAAGACGAGTACATTAAAAAATTTGTATCAGTCAAAAGCTTATAAACTGATTTTAGTCTTATACTTAAAGTCATAAAGGATAAAATAAGAGAACTAGCACAAATGATGGTGAACTAATGAAGTTACAATTTTAATTACAAACATATCTAATTATTAAGGTACATTATTCACTTTAAATTTAAAAAAATTACAAAATCTATAGACTATAAATAAAAATTAATAAATAATAAGAATGACTAATTAATGTAATTTGTAGTATTTTTTCCAAACTAAAATATAATCTTATTCTTTTTTACTACTTCTTGGCCGTAATGTATTATCCTATATTTTTAGAATTTTAAATTATCAATTTTTTTCGATTAATTATTTAATCAGAATTATAATATATTCAGTTGCTTGAGGACAAACAAGTATTTAAGCTTGGGAAAATTTGATAAGTGTAAATAATGTATTATTTTATGTATTATATTTTTCATTAAAATGTTTTATTTTAATTTTATTGTGTAGGAAAATATAAGAAAAAACACAAAATTATTAATTTCATATAACACCGGTGTGTCATAACAAACAACGACACCACATCGCCATCAAAGAGACCACTGAAGCGAAAGAATATCGATATTTCAGTACTAATTTCTCTATCAGACAGTGCCATAGCTTCAAAAGTTTAGTTTTATAGCACCATGTTCTCTGTCATTCAACATCACAGCATGACAGCCTATGATGTCTCGGTGCCAAAATTTCTCTTCCAACTCCATAACATTCAAAAGTTTGCAACACTGTGATGTAGTAGTTATAACTTTCCAAGGACATGACTTATCATCAAAGTGACACGACTGTTCACTAAGTAACTAATCCATGTCAGAAAGCACCATAGTAGAATAGGAACAATATTGCAGCGATATTTATTCATTTTTAGGCACAATTGTGTCGATCTCTTAAGCGCTACAACACTAGATATATGCTTTGTGTTTTTTCTAAAAATTGTTAATGTGTTGTGTTTATAAGGGAATTCAATCACTTTGATAATTTCTAAAGAATTCAAAGTGCTTCTCTGAATTTCCCTTAGGGTGAAAACTAAGGAAATTTATATAAGTAATTGATTCCATCATTAGAGTGTTTGGTTTGTATTTATGGAAGCAAATATGTAAGTAAAGAGAATGAGTGCAGAGGAGGTCCATTGAACCATTCTGGTGATATCTATATATTATATATTATTTTCTTATCATGTATTAATGAAAATGAGTTTGCTCCAATTCTACTCCATGTCTCGCTATATTCTGTAGCTTCGGATTGATGATGTAAATAGCATATTAAATATTAAGAAATTTTTTTATTCTTTAATTGATTAAAATGATTTTTTTAATGTTACCATATCTTAATGCACATAGTAGCCATATGTGTAGTTAAAATTAGGTTTAGGTGGAATATGGAGCCTCGACGGAGGAAAGCAAGCATAACCTGGAATATTTAATTAATATATGTCATACCTTGGCATAGGGTATGAAATATATTAAATTATCAAGGAGTTAATATAATTGTAGGAAGTCAATGGACATCTTTGGTTCCTATAAGCTCGATAGAGATATAGGAATACATATGCTCTGAAAAACATCGCATTTAAAAGAGAATCATTATGAAAAAAATATGTTATTCATATTCATCAATCTAAAACAATATATCTATATAGTGTATTCATTATCTTTATCTAATTTAGTAATTAGAGTAAATATCATACTTTCTCGTGGGTTTGATGCTCTATTCTATTACTTTATTACTTGATTCGACATGTATATATGGGTATAGTGTGGTTTACCAATTTATATAAAAAAAACTTAAGCATTATTTATGGGAGATAAAGCCTTAAGCATTGTTATAATTTAAATTTACATTTAATAACAACCCCTATTAATACCCTTCTTAAAAGCATTTGAATAGATGCCCACCTATGCTAAATTCAAAAAAGATATCCTTAATAAGAAGAAGAAACTTGGGGAATTTTACACTAGTATTTACTAAGAAGTGCAGTGCTATTATAAAGAAGAAACTTCTTGAAAAGTTAAAAGGAACAATTCTAATAACTATCTTGGAAAATTTTTGTAAAAGAGCACTATGTGACAAAGGTACTAGTATTAATCTTATGCCCTTGCCCATTATTGAGAGGTTAGACTTAGGAGAGGACTTGCCAAGCACATTCTCCTCTAACTTGTTGATAGATTATTTACCCATCCTAAAAGGTGTTTAAGGATGTACTTATGAAGGCAGATAAGTTTATCTTCCCTATAGATTTCATTACTCTAAATATGGAGGAGGATAAGAGATACCCATTATCTTAGGGAAACCTTTTTTAGCCATAGGTTAGGCTATGATTGATTTCTAAAAAGGTGAACTTATCATGGAAGTTTAGGACCAAAAGGTGATTATATATGGGCTTAAGGCCATGAAATTATCTAGCTATATAAATAAGGATTATTTTTAGGTTGAAATGGAAGAAGCTATTATTGAAGACTACATAGAAGATCTTTAATCCGATAGAAATTTGAATGAACCTTAGAGTGATAAGTAGGTTAGTGAGGAGTTAGATGAATTTGTTCATTTTATTGGTGAGACCTATAAGGTATTTAAGGAGAGGTATGAGAATTTGGATACCTCATCTTTTGGTAAAGTTTTAAGATTACATGTGGAGGAAGAAGCTATTTTAGAGAATAAAGACTTTACTATCCATCTAAGAATTCCATTTTTGGTTAGCAAATTTACTTTAACTATAATTATTTTTACAAATTTAGGAGAGGATCAAAAAGGCAAGTTTATTAAGATTTTAAGTGATGATAAGTAAGCTTTTGGATGGATAATAGCTTATATTAAGGGAATCATTTTATCTTTGTGTGTGTAAGATTTTAATGGAGGAGAATTCGTTTCCAGAAGCTGATCCCTAAAGATGATCGAGCTAACCCATAAAATTAGTAATTAAGAAGGAGATACTTAAATGGTTAGATAAAAGAATTATCTACCAAATTTCTCATAATTCATGGGTGAGTCTTATTCACCATGTTACAAAAAGTAGTGGCTTGACTGCTATCTAATGAACATAATGAGCTTATTCCTACTAGTATAATTACTGGGTGGATAATTTGTATAAATTATAGGATGCTAAATATTGTTGATAGGAAAGATCATTTTTTTGTCATTTATTAACAAGATGTTAGACAAGCTAACATGTTATCCTTTTGGTTGTTTCCTTTTTCTTATCATTTATTAACCAGATGTTAGACAAGCTAACATGCCATCATTTTGATAAGACCACCTTTACCATTTCTTATGGGACATTTTCTATTATAAGGATGCCTTATAGGTTAGGAAATTCCCTTGCAACTTTTGATGATATATGATATCTAATTTATTAGATTTAATAGAACATGAAAATGAGATATTTATGGATGACTTTTTATATTAGGAACTACCTTTGTTTCTTGCCTTGATTATTTGACTTTCAAGCTTAACAGATGTGTAGAAATAAATCAAGCGTTGAATTGAGAAAAGTGTTATTTTATGGTGGCTCACGAGATAGTGTTAGTTCATAAGATTTCAGAAAGGGGGCTAGAAGTGGATAAGGCAAAGGTTCAACTTATATAAAAATTGCCTACCCCTACTTCAACAAAAGGCATTATGAGTTTCTTGGTACATTAAAAATTTTGTAGGAGATTTATTAAATACTTTTCCAAAGTTTCAAAACAGCTATGTTATTTGTTGGTAAAGGATGATTCATTTGTGTTTGATACTGCATGTTATGATGCCTTTAAAATATTGAAACAACATTTAATCACTACACCTATTATTCTTATACCTGATTGGTCATTGCATATTGTATTAATGTGTGATGCAAGTGATTATGATGTTGGTGATATCTTAGGTCAAAGTAAAGATAAAAAATCTAATGTAATGTTTTATGTTAGTTGAGCTTTAAATGTTGCTAACTATAATTATACCACAACAAAAAAATAGCTACTAGACATTATTTTTACATTTGACAAATTCAAGTCTTATATAATTAGTACCAAGGTTTTGGTTTATACAGATCATTCTATAATTAAATATCTTATGACACAAAAGGTTGTTACACTTAGAATGGTGAGGTGGATACATTTTTTGTAGGAATTTGATTTAAAAATCTTAGATAGGAAAGGTACTGAGAACTAAGTTGATGATCATCTTTTAAGTGTTGAGTTGGAAGATTATCTATCTCATTAAAAAGGCATTAATGAGTTCTTCCTTAATTAATAGCTATTTGCATTACATTTGAGTATATTTCCTTGGTATGTTGTCATAACAACTTTTATTATAAGTGATGTAATTCATTTTAATTTATCATCTACTCAAAAGAAAAAAAATTTTGCATTATGCTAAAATTTTCTATTGTAATGAGACATATCTCTTTATAAAATTGTAATGATCAAATCATTAGAAGATGTGTTCCTGAGAAGGAAATATGGCATATAATTAGACATTGCCATAAGTTATATTATGGAGAGCATTTAGAGGATTTAGAACTAGCCTACTCTATTTAAAGATGTTAATGATTATGTAAAGAAATATGATCGATGTCAAAGAGTAGGTAATATTATTTGAAGAAATTAAAGGCCCTTAAATCTTATGTTAGAGGATGAGTTGATTGATGTTTAGGGACTTCATTTGATGGGCCTAGTTATGTAATCTCATGGATTCCATAAATATTTATTTGTTGTGTATTATGTCTCCAAATAATTGAAGGAGTTGCAACTCCCTAATGCTCGGGTAGTACTTACATTTTTAAAAAAATATATTTTCTAGATTTATAATGCACAGAGTTTTGATCAGTGGTGGGGGGAGTCATTTCTACAAATGAAGTATGGAAGCATTATTAACTAAATATGGTATTCATCATTGGGTTGCAACAACTTATCCGCCCATAAAGCCTTTTGGTTCTGCTTTTTATCCTTCATGTATTTGGGTTTCTCCTCACCCTTTTCTTTGCTTGAGTGATCCTTAAGTGTAGGACAATCAGTTTTGACATGTCCAAGCTTCATGCATTCATAGCAAACATGATCAGAAGAACATTTAAAGTGTTTTCTATCCTTACCTCTTTTTCACTTCTGATGATATTTATTGTTCTTCCTTAGAAATCTTTTGAATTGCCTAGTGATGAAGGCAACATCATCACTTTCAGACCCAAAAGAATCAGTGTCCGTGTTGTTGGCCTTCAGCACCATAATTTTCTCCTTCTTTATCTCACATGCATAAAGATTTTTTTGATTCACCCCTTACTCGTAAGAAATGAGTGATCCAAGTAAGTAATTGCAGTGAACGTAGCATCAAAGGAAGAAGGAAAAAATCTCAAAATTTTATTGACTCTTTCATAATTAGTTAGCTCTCTTCTTAAAGCATGCAATGAGGTGGCAATTTGAGTAAACCTAGTATACATATAAGAAATTAATTCAGTAGGTTTCATATAAAAAAGTTTGTAGTCATGCAACAAAATATTCAACCTTGATTGTTTAACTTTATTAGTTTCTTCATAAGTAATATACAATCTATCCCAAATTTCTTTACCAGTTGCACAGGTTGAAACACGTATATAATATTCCGATTTCAAAGCATAGAAAAAATAGTACAAGCATTTTGCATTAAGTTACGCTAAATCTCTTTCATCAAAAGTCCATTCAGTAAAAGGAAGTTCAGTTTTAATGCATTAATTCCATGAGAAGGAGGTGTATAACCATTCTTAACAAGCATCCACATACTATAATCAATCGATTGTAAAAGTATACATGTGAGTTTTCTAAAAATCAAAAGGAATATTGTCAAACAAATGTGGTCTTGTAATAGACTATCCTTTTGTATTATTACAAATACCAAAGTTAGCCATTGATTGAAATTCAAGAGTTTTCTAAAACTAAATTTTATGAATCCCGCTCTGATACCACTTAAAAGTTTGACAAAGTTGTCAAAATGTTTTAAACCAAACGCATAAACTTAAACCAAAACCAAGATTCACCATAAAAATTTAAGTGCAAAAATTAAATGCTAAAGCAATAATAATGAACACTAAAATTTATAGTGATTCGATCAACTCGACCTACGTCCACTCTCCGGAGGTGCCCTCCGAGTATTGCACTATACTCAGTGTCTCTCCTTTTGCCCCCATAGCAAGGCGAAGAAGCCTGTACAAACCTCCTTTCCACTAACCCAGGTGAGACAGAGAACTTAAATCCTTTTGCTTCCTCCAAAAGCTGGCAGAGAACCTAACTCCTTTTGTTTCTTCTTGGAGTAGGCTGAGAACCATGATCAGATGTTAAAGTAAAACTCTCTAGAACCCCCAAGGAATTAGGGATAATGACTGGAGAATATAACGATGGATCCTTGCTTTGAGCAACCTTTGTGAAACCCCTCACAAACTCCCCCTCATAAGATTCTCTCTCTCTCTCTCCCTTGCTCTCCCTCTCCTCTTGGCTCTCTCAGGTCAGAATAATAGCAAAAGAGTATCTCTTGGGTAGAACAAGAGGTCCTAAAAAGAAGAGCTTAAGAATAGCTCTTAATTACAACAACTAACTTTATCGTCCAGGATGATATAAATATTATACTGTACGATCAATACAAATTAAGCTCAATCAGCCAAGAAGATTTGGGATGATCATAAGGTTTTTGTTCATATCATCCAGGCCGAGAGTATATCATCATGTATGATTAATACAAATCATTGAATATCGCCCAGAATATCACCCTGAATAGAAGCTAGCCGATGTTTGATCATCCATGAACAACTAAGATTTTTGAACTGATTATCCCAATCATTCCTGCGATCATCCATGATGATATGATCGAGCAATCAAACCTTAATTGCTTTCCTTAATTATCAGATTAATTTAGGCATAATTGTGTTGCATCATCCAGGATGATATCCTAGACGATGTCCAAAAATAAAAGTTACATAAGTAGATCTGGCAGCTTATTCTTTTTTATTTGAGCCTATCATCCCGGATGATATGAATATTGTCCAAGATGATGCGCTTAATGATGGCTACCTTAACCAGGATGCCCTAATTAGGGTTTTTATTTTTAACTAATTGTCCAGGCTGATTTGTGGATCATCCCAGACGATGTGAGAAAAAATAGAAAACTCTAAAACAGACAGTAAAATTTCTCCCAAGTGTCTGTGTGCAAGGTTACTTAACATCAGGAACCATATCATTTATAATTAACTCAAGGAAAGGAAAAGCTTACAAATTGACTCAGACTTAATATACACAATCTTGAGCTAGTTCAAATTACCATTTGATCTTGTGGACCTAAAATGTTAGTAGGCATGATAGTCGTAGAGAAATAAAAGTATTTACTATCATCAAAATTCTATTTCCTGAAAATAGATCCGCAACAATCTCCCTTTTTTTATGATGGAAAATACAAAAATAATTAAAGTAGTTTAATGGAAACAATGTGAAGAAAAACATAACAGATCAAACAGTATAACTACTCAAAAAAAGTATAAATTAGAACAGTACAGCTACTCACCCTTTTGACATCACAAAAAGGAGGAGGGAAAAAAATAACATATAACTAAAAAATAGGACAAGAATAAAACAATGAAAATAGACTAAAAGAAAGACGACCTGTGATCATCTGAAGGAGGAGGTGGTGGAGGTAGTTGTGGCGGAAAGTAACTGGAAAGTGTCACAAACTACTCCCCAAGCCAAGCTATATCCTTGTCGTGCTGGTACTGTAGGTGAGCCACATGAGAGTCAAAGCGAGCAACATTTTCAATATGTTGCTGCTCCTGCACAACATCATAGGTCTCAAACCGTGTCTCCCATTAGTCAAATCACTCCACCAGCTGATCCAATTGAGAGTGCTGGCAAAGCGGAGCAGGTGCAGGAACAGGTGTAGGAGCTGCCTCCTCCTCAGCTCCCTCAGCTTCCTCGTTCCCTGGGTGGAGATGAGTACTGTAAAGAATGTGAAAGGAGTTATTTGAGTAGAAGGTAGGATGAAAGTTTGGTGGGGAAAAATATTGGAGTTTGTATTTGGATTCTAGGACATAGGCAATGATATGTCCTAGGGTAAGGATTGGGTTTCCTCCTATGTCCTGAATCACGAATACTAGTCAGATGCTCAATATATTTAAAAATCAAATAAGAGGCATTAAATTCACGACGGGAAAAAATGCAGAAAGTGGTGATTGAAAGGTGTGGAGTGATATAAATGTGATCACCAGTTTTTAGAATAATAGAAGTGCGAAGGATTTGTTGGATTATCTTAACATCTTTGAGTAAGCTGCTAGACTCTCCAATGTGAAAGGGAGTATTGGTGTTCCGTAAAAAGTGATTAGAGCCCAGTCGTAGATAGGATCAAAATATAGGGTGTGGAGTTTATCTCCTATGGTTGATAGTTGCAGGAGCTCTTGATTGTCCTGATAAGTGATTTTGATAGGTCGTCTATTCACATAGGACTGAAGAGCGATGAAAGTGGAATTAATGTAAAGGCTAGAGAAGAACTCAAATAGTAACTCTGAATTAAATGGAACAGTAAGGATAAGGAGGAAATTGAGAGTAGTGTGACAAAATAGATCAAGGATAAGATAGGAAAGAATGTGCGGGTTGATAATACAGGAAATAGTGATCCCCGCCATCTTGTACCTCAGATAGGCAACTTGGTCACTTTCCTTAGTGAAATGAGGGTACAGATTAACCCTCGAGGAACTACTAGAAGGCATGTAGGAGTGCTTTCCACCAGCCATAATCAAGGTGATAAGGAAATAGGGAGTGCTAGAAGGATTGAAGGAGAGTTGATTGAGAAAAAATGATTGCAATCCATAGTTTAAAAAGAATTGGACGGATTGTCTAGGATGTTCATAGAATCGTCCAAGACGATCAGGTTCAATAATTGCATTCAGGACGATTGTTCAAAAAGGCAGTAAAGTCGTCCAGGATGATCAAATATTGTCTGGGATAATAAGACACAAGCGATCGTCCCAAGGAGTAAAAAGGACGATCGTTAAAAAAAGAAAATTATCCTGGCTGATTAGGTGGATCATCCAGAATGATCAAATATCATTTGGGATAATAAGACACAAGCGATCGCCCCAAGGAGTCAAGACGGATGACCGTTAAAAAAAGAAGATTATCCTGGACGATTAGGTGGATCGTCCAGGATGATGCGTAGTTATGGATCGTACCGGACGAATTTAAAAATATTTAAAGCATTTCCACGTGTCTCATCCAGGACGAATAGGTGGATCGTCCAAGACGATCACCAATAATTGATCTTACATGCCAAATTAAAGGGTTTAAATGTATTTCCACGTGTATCGTCCAGGGCCAACATGTGGATCGTACGGGCTGATTTCCCATAATCGAACAAAGATTTAAGAACATCATCTAGGATGAAGAGGATCGTTAGGACTGATCCCAGTAAGTATAGAATGATACGATCAGATCATCCAGGATGATGAAATTTCATCCAGGACGATGATAATAGAGAAAACATATCAACCATCAGATGAAGGGTTAGGAGTGGATTAAATACATCATCCAGGATGATGAGATCAAAGATGAAATTCAAGAGGTGGATGTAGATGATCAGAGAAGACCCAAAAAATACAAAAAATAGTAAAATATAAAGTTAAAATATAAAAAAGACAGAAAAGAAGAGAAAAAAAGAAATAAAAATAAGAAATGTTTTTAATTAATTAAACAAACCAATTGGATAAGAAAAAGAGATCCATTCAAAACTTGGTTGCTGAAAAAAAAATATCTTATAGAATAATATATCAAAGTAATTTGTCACAATCATGAAATTTAAAATCAAGCCTTTGAAAATATCAAGTGACACATGATTTCTTTTAAGATTTAAAGGTTTGAAAGAAAGGGAATGTTTCTTTTTGTGGGCTCATTTTATGCATCTTATCAATTGATTGGCGCACTTTGCGCATCTTTTGATTTTTTATACACTTTGTGTATCTTTCAATTTTTTGGCAATCATTACGCATCTATTGATTTTGGTGTCATTGGCCATTTTTTTATTTTTGTTTTTGCAAGATAGATCCCTTTTCAAAACTCTTAAATATTCTTAGTTGTGAGTATATCTTTTAGATATTAGAAAAAAAAAACTTACTCTCTAACATAAGGAATAATAAGCCACAAACCAAACTCAAAATCATATGATAAATGTAATGATAATATTTCAAAGAACTTGAAAGTAATATAAAGACTTTGAATATTATATATATAAGGTAGATTACTATAGCAAGATAGAAAATATCTCAATTGCGAAGTTTAGTTGTTAATTTGAGATAGACTTTGTTTAGAAAAAAAATTACACCACTAAAAGAGGTTAGATGGCAGGGAAACAATCAATGGTGTTTATCTCTTTAATTGATTTAGGGATGTTAGACATTGACTATAAATTTTCAAAAATAAAAATAAGGCAAAATATCATTTCAGCTATGACAAAAAGGAAAACCAAAGTAAAAACATCAAAGATGAAATATTACAGAATAAAAACAAATAACAATAACTACTAAAAAATAAAAAGAATAGAAAATAACAACAAACTATAGAATATGAAATATGCAAATCAGTATTTATTATGCAGCAAGTTTCTGTAATTATGTGAAGCGAGCCTCCGCTGTCCAAGTACTATATGCTCTCATGAGGTCTTTGGTGAGAGCTTACCTACAAAATTATCAAATATCAGATTTAGGAACCTAAACAAGTTTGGGTCCCTTCTTATGAAAAGAGGAATACAATGCATGTGTGTTATGATGTGAATCATGCAGTTTGGGTCTCCACACCCAATGTGTACTACGGTGAACAGTGCAACTGTCTGAAATGTGTCCTAGCATGCCATATGAAAAATAACTAACTCTAGGAAAAGGATTTACTAATATGCTTGGGTGGTGATGCCTCCTTTTAACATTATGTGATGCATGTCATGTTAGTTTGTTATTTTCAAATGCTTTTTCTTTTAGTGAATCATGCTCAATTATCAAATCAGAATACTTTTTATTTAGATGATTAAACTCATCAAGTAAAGATATGTGATTGCGATCAAGTTGGGTGTGTTCTTTACTTAAACTTTCATGTTTTTTTTTTTTTGCAAATTCAAAAACTCCAATTTTAAACTAGAATGCGATTTCTTAAGTTTCTTATATATTTTTTTTGAAAGAAAAGCTGGAAAAGCTTTATTAAACCAAAAGCAAAATTACCCTATACAAGCATCCCACTCCTTCTCTAACAACTTAATGAAAGGAGGGATATTATCCATAGAAACATTATACCAACAAAAAGAGCTAAAGCAAGCAAAGTTAGTACAGAGGTCGGCTAACTTATTATTCTCCCTATTAGTACAATTAAAAATAACATAATTAAAGAGTTTAATAAAAGAGAGGTCTAAATAATTATTACCATCTTTCTCCACAACTCCCTTGATGAATTTGATAACATTGGAGTTACCCCCTTCAATGATGATGCCTTTTTAGTCAAGCATCCATTCTTTAACCATCATATTGAAAGCTAGAATAGATTGAAGTTCCAAAGCTGCTGCATCCCAATGAGTTTGAGACATACCAAAAGCAAATAAAAACCTTCTTTGATGATCTCTAAATACCCCTCCAATACCAGCCTTGTAGGAGCTATGTAGAGCCGCGTCTATGTTAACCTTGATCCAATCAGGTGGAGGAGGATGCCAAGAATTCAACAACCTTGAAGGTTGATTAGCATCGTCATTACCTGAAAACGAGAAGCTGGAATTCTTTTGGGATGCTGTAGTACAAATACCCTCAGAAGCTATCATCACCGAGCTTTTACTTTTACCTTCATGGACAAATAGATTTCTAGCTATCCAAGAATGGTAAATAAAACTACAAAACAAACTCCTCATCCAAGAGGTTTGATTGGCCAACCACTATATACAATATTCTATTGAAAAAAATTCTGGAATACAGAAGCCCCATTTGTTTAAAACAGCCATCACTTTCCTATTTTTCCTACAACTGTAGATAATATGACCAATATCCTCAACCTCCTTACACCCTCTAGGACATTTATCAACTCTTTGCAATTTTCTGTAGTAGAGAAACTGAGAGGTTGGAAGGGCATTGTTGAATAGTCTCCACCAGAATAACCTCACCTTCGGGCATAATTTCATTCTCCTAAACCATTTCCAATAAAATAGCTCTGTATTATCATCAACCAAAGCTTCAACAGCTAGGGAAATTATAGTTTTTCCAGAGAATTGATGAATCAATTCCAACTGATCATTATTCAAATCATTCCGAATTTTAATAGAAATGATCAAATTGATCAAATCTTCCCCAAAGAACCTCCCTAGCTTAGTTATATTCCAGCTCCTGTCACATATAAAACAGTCAACTATTAATTTCCCTTCATCATTAGGATTAACAAAAGTTGGTCAGAGTAGAAAACTTTTATCTAAAATCCAAATGTCTTCATAGATCTTGATATCTTTGCCATTACTAACCGACCATCTAATAATGGGTTTCAAGTATTTACCCCCATTACAGATGAGTTTCCAAGGAGAAGAAATCTTCCCAGCAACTAGAGTTTCTTTCATGATAGACACATATTTCGGAAACAGGACTTTATGCATAAGGAAATCCTTAACTTGATTATATCTCCATGCCAACCTTACCCTTAAAGGCCCAGCTTTCTTGGAACAAGAATTGATCCCGAGACCTCCACATCTCCTAGGTTTACACAATAACTCCCAGCTGACATAA
Organism: Dendrobium catenatum; assembly: GCF_001605985.2. Taxonomy (NCBI): domain Eukaryota; kingdom Viridiplantae; phylum Streptophyta; class Magnoliopsida; order Asparagales; family Orchidaceae; genus Dendrobium; species Dendrobium catenatum. The sequence goes on along the minus strand of NW_021319309.1, from coordinate 3,490,127 downwards.
TGCATACCAGCTGACCCGTCACTTTTATTCCAAATAAATTTCCTACAAAGCTTGTCAACTTCATAAAGAGTTTTCTTTGGAACCATAGAATGAGAATAATGGTAAGATGGATAAGATAATTAAACTGAATTGGCCAAGGTTATTGTACCAGCAAGAGAAATGAGCTTGTTACCCCACACGCCCAACATACTCATAGCTTTGTCAATGATGAACTGAAAGTCAGTTCTAGACAATCTTCTTAAAGTAACCTTGATACCCAAGTAATTAAACTCTTTAACCTCCTTGGAATTCAATACTTTACTTATTTTCTTCCTCCTCCTAGTACCCACAGATTTACCAAAAAGGAGACATAATTTTTGCAAATTGATCTTTTGACCCGTCCAACCACAAAAGTCCCCAAGATATCTTTGATAATCTTGATAGATTTCATTTGAGCATTTGAAAAAATGATGATATCATCAGCATACAATAAGTGGGATACCTTCGGACCATTGGAAGAAATACCAATTCCCATGGAATAACCTCTTTGAAGGAAGGCATTTGAGAGTAGTTGAGCACAAATCATAAATAAAAATGGAGAAAGTGGTCATCATTGATGGAAACCACTTTAGCCTCAATCATTCTAGAAAAAGAACCATTAATGATAATTGAGAATATAGGGTCAATGATACATTCCACCACCAAATTAGCAAACTTAATGGGAAAACAAAAGTAATCAAAAATCTTAACCAGAGCTGTCCATCCCATAGAGTCATATGCCTGCTCCTTGTCGACTTTAAATGAGACCAATCCTTTAACTGATTTGGAATGTCTAAACTTGTGGAAAATCTCTTGAGCCACAAGAACATGATCCGAGAGGGATATACCCTTAAGGAATGCCACCTGTTCTACTGAAATTATCTTTGGGATCACCAAAAAAATTCTATTAAGAAGCATCTTAGCAACAATTTTGTAAACCGAGTTGCAAAGGCTAATCGGTCTATAACTTAATGGGGATAAAGGATTTTTAGTTTTGGGAACCAAAACAATATCCCCCCTCTTGGTTAGCCGCTGGGACAAAAGCTTAGGTTTAACAACCTAATTCATAGTGAACAAATTCAACATGTTGTTCTAAGAGTAAAGAGACGATTAGGATTTTCTTGGATAAGCCTTAACAAGGTTCTAGACTTGATCAAACAATCTGGAGGAGTTTGGTTTGGAGCGAAGAATGGGTTTGACCATTAAAATTCATTTAAACTCTTGTTGATTGTTTGAAAAGTCAACAAGGATGAGGGTAGCTGAGGTGGCATCTTGACAAGGCTTATATGATGCTGAGGTTTCTTGGAGAGGGTTTAAAAGCATGGACCTTGGGGTTTTAAAAGAGAGGTTGATTAAACATACATTTAAATGCTACATTGGCTGGTTTTGACCAGTTAACATGGTCCAACCATGATTGGGGTGGATTTTAGGAAGTATGTAAGGGCCATTTAAGTAGTTTGTAAAGGATTTAGATAGCTAGATCCATTGTGTGAGTGAAGGAATGTTTACATGTTGATATTTTACCATTCTTAGGTGAGTTGACTAAGTAACCCTATGCATGAGTTGTTTCAAAATATATTTAATGATGTTTGAGTCAAGTTTTTATATATTCATGATGGATTAAGAAGGTCAATTTGTATGTATGTATTGAGTAGGCTCAATTAGGTTTAGTTTGACAGAAGCAGGGTTCAATTGACCAGGTCAAGATGAGAATGTAGGTCCATTTTACTAGGAGGGAGATTCAAGGTAATTTAGTGAGGTTTATAGTTCATTTGGTGATGAATTGAAGGTGCGATTGAGTTTGATGTATAGAGGATGATTGAATTTCTTAATGAATGTTGAATTAATTGAATGAAATTGAAGTTGAATCAAAATTTTATGAATTGAAGGATGTATAGTTGATTGAAGTATAAATTATAGAATTGATTGATATATTACAAGCTAGAGATTGAATATGATTAAGGTTTGATTTATCGCCACTTAAAGATTGATCAGAGCTTAAGTAAAATCGAGGTTAAGATTAGTTGGAGGTTTAATTGAAGTGATAATTGAATGTGATTGTTGAGGATTAATTATTAAAAAATAACTGGAGGTATTTTTTTAGCTGGAGACTTGATGTTTGATTAAATGTGTTGGTTGAATGTTAGAAATGCAGATTTATAGAAGTTTGATTGAAGTGTGAATTGAAATGACCATTTAAACCATTAAGGGACAAATTGGTCAAAATAGGTTGAGTGACTTGGTCAATTGAGCTTGAAAAAAAATTGGATTTGAGTCCAATGTGTTTCTAATGATGTTTAGGATGCATTATAATAGGTTTCTAGTTTTGATTTGAATGGGCCATACTAAAGCTTGGAGAAAACTTAAAATATTCCCTAGAAGGGAATTTTGGTCTCCAGGAAGATAAATAATTCTATTATCATAACTTTTATCATAAAATTAAATATCTCTTATTCATATTATTATAGTTAAACACTCGATCAAATTTTATTTTGACCCTACAGGGTCATATATGATTCTTCCCTGAGTTTGGCTATGATAATTAGGATGAATTCAAAGTTTTGTAATTTGATCCCCTTAGGGAATGATATGTTCACCTCCTAAGGTGATATATCATTCATAATGACATGTTCAATTTTAAAACTAAAAATTCTAAAAAAAAAAAAAAAAAAAAATCAAAATATCAAAACTACACTTTTTCAATCAAGTAAAATTCTTGTTAAGTTCACCTCTCCCATCTAATGTTATTTGAAACTAACTTGATGAGAAGCTGCTACTCTTTCTCCTTCAAGTATAGCCAACACCAATTTGATTTTATAAAAAAAAAAAAAAATCAAAATATCAAAACTACACTTTTTCAATCAAGTAAAATTCTTGTTAAGTTCACCTCTCCCATCTAATGTTATTTGAAACTAACTTGATGAGAAGCTGCTACTCTTTCTCCTTCAAGTATAGCCAACACCAATTTGATTTTATATGGGATGAGATGGAATAAGTCCATTCCTCCACTACTCCATGGACTCATCCCTTATGTCCTTCCTAGGTCTTCCAAGTCAAAATCCTAAATGTTTTTGTCCTTATTTAGCCCCTCCACCTTATTAAAGAGTTTTAAGAAATCTTCTTGCTCATGGACATAGTCTTTATGTAAGCCACAATAATTTGATAGGTTATGGCTGGGCATGGTGAAGAGTGGGCGACTTTAGCTTTTTGTAACAAAAAGTAAAATTTCAATTTATAATAGCCTCTAAAGTTGTTGCATTCTTTGTCGACTATTTTACTAGAAGTTCAACGTTCTCTCTAATCTCACCATCTTTTAATAATTTTTATCTTCTCATGAATATTATCAAAAAAATTTCAAAGAGGTATCAAAATCTCAAACTATTTTACCATCTCATGAATTTTTATCATCTCATAAATTTATGGACTATTTTATTAAAGTTCATAAGGAGATTGTTTAGGAATTTATCAAAGAGATAGCAAATTAATTATTACACTCTTTGACATGATTATTTATGAGATTGAGCTACTCTATGAATTTCTAAATGGCCCTTCTCACAAACTTTAGGTTTGACGTACTTGATGGTAAAAGTCACAAACTTCGTTTAGTGAGTCACTGACATGTTGGAGGAAATCACTGACTTACTTAAGTGAAGTCGCCAATTTGGTTAGGTGATATTAGAGACTTGATGGATGAAACTGTCGACTTATATATGCAAACTTGTAGACTTATTGGATGAACTCAAAATATCTTTGGGATAATTGTTAATAAAATCATCTTTAAGGGAGAATACCTAATTAATCTTTAGGCTGAGCAAATTCATTGTTGTTCTGTTGAGTTATTTAAGAAAGTGTTGAATTCATCCTCTTTGTTCTATAGAGTTACATTTGATTGAACCATTGTTGCTTGAATCAGACCCTCAAAACACTTGAATGTATATCTGGATACAAAGCTTCCCAAAATAAATTTATCATCTAAAACCTAATTCGTAGAGTTAATTAAGGAGCATCGTGTGATAATAAGCTTTGGGTTGAGGAGCTTTGTGTCTGGAAATATATTCATTATGTCAAGAAACTTGATGTGAGTTTTAACCATGGGATTGTAAGCCTTTGTACTGAATAGTGGTTACCTTGTTAAGAGACATAAAACTCATAATATAGTGTTCCTTAAAGATTTGGAGTGAATCTTTCATATTATGATAGTGTGAAGTGATTATTAGGGGTCTTTAATCCCACCTTAAACTGGAGATTTATTCCCCATAGGTTATATTTTTTTCTTAGCATTTAGTTTGATACAACCTATTTTACATTACATCCTAAGGTAAATGTTGTGAATGTTGCCTTGACATTTCTTTGTCTTTTTTTTTTTTTTTAAAATATGATTTTCCCCATTATTTTATTTTTTTAATATATTTTACAAATTAATTAAATTCAAAGGAATTTAAGTAGTTTCAAGAAAATTTGATGAGATTTCTATAACTAAGACATCCCACTAGGTGTAATTATCAATTTTTTTATTTAGGATGAATAATAAATCGTAAAATATTTTAATAGAGTTTATAATCTTTGAATAGAGTAATGTTGTTGCTCTAGATATGACAACTCCATTCTCCATATGCAGATGCTTGGAATGAAAAACATTCTACATGCTAATATGATCGATCAGAGCATGGAAGGAGCGGCTATGTCGTCCCATTTTGTTAAGTCTTCTAACACGACTAACATAAAATACCTTACCCAATTGATTTGGTACTGAGCACGGCGCCATGTGGCAAGGTGTTGATATCACTCAATCAATTAATCTGGGACCTATCATCTCAGGTTAAGCTTTCTATGTCGCCATTGGGTTGTCGGCTCATTAACTGTTTAGGTTCAATGAGACCCTCTCGCGCACGATAAGTTATTCTGTGCTAAACCCGGAGGGGAAGAATTGTCCAGATATGTGAGTGTACATAGTGTGTACATATTTATATTCAATATGTATAAAATCAATGTACGTATTGTGTATACACAGTGTGTACACTCACAATCTGAATGATTTTTTTGTCTGGACTCCACACAGAATAATTTCTCATGGAGCGCACAGATTTTGACTCTTTCATTAAACTCAATTCTTTATTTTGAATGGGCAATGGGGCTTACTTATTTGAATGTTCAGTTTTTATTTGATACAAGAGATGGGGTCCATTCTTGTGGAATTGTCCCTCCAGCGAGGTTATACCAACCAGTCAACTACTATGGACAACTGGCCAAGGCAATTTCTTGATGGTGACACCACTGGCAAGGTATCCCGTTAGGTTTTCTTGAGAGCCAGTGAAGGTTGCTGAGTCCTTGGAGGCACTGTAGTGAGGCCATGTTATCTATAAATAATATATATAAGTTTTTAAAATTATTTTAAACTTAAACTGTAACTATAAAAAAATTAGAAAATTTAATATAATAAGTAAAATCAAGCGTCGATCTTCTAAATATGCATTGAGGTCTTTTTGGTGTAGCTTTCAAGCTTGTGCACTATAAATTCACTAATAAATTTTGTAATTGATCTTATTCAAAAAAATTCGATCCATTTTAAAGATAATAATATTTTTCGTTCCTCTTAGATGGGTTGTTGAATGATTGGACCTTCATTCTAGTGTTATGGCTAATGAGGTTGGTGATGAAGAAATATTTTGAGTGCATTAGATCGAGAAATTATTGTGCGAATAAAAAATATTTCAAAGGAATCTAAGGCTTTGTTTGTGACAGCTTTCTTACTGTTTTATTTTTCAGATTTTAATGATAATTTTTATTTGTTCTCTCTTTTTTCGCTAGTTTAAAACAATTTTGTATCAGAAAGTTGTTTTCTATTTAAAAAATTATTTTCTGATTTGCAATTTTACACTCCACCAGCAACAAGAGAGAAAGGGATAAGGTAGGAGGATGAGGCCTCTTTGGGTTTGTTTAACAAATGAAATATGAATTGGAAGAGGATGTGGGGGGATAGAGCTTGGCGAAGAGGCTGCATGGGGTCACTTGTGGCGATGAGATCGTTGAAGATCAGTGATAGTTTGAACATTTAGGAGCTAGAGAGAAGAAAAATGAATGGAGCTTGAACTTATATTATAAAAGAGAATAAATAGTGGAACGTTTTTAATTTTTATCATTCCTTTTTTTTTCTTCACTTCATAGTATTCTCAATAGAAAATTTATCAGAGAAATTTATATAAGGGAAATGAACAGATGTGACTCATGATATAAATTTGAGAGACCTATTTCTTATTTATATTAATTTTATCATACTAACTTTGGGTCTATTTAATTAGTTCTCTGACTGCATTACTTTTTAGATATCAATCATTATTTTATTCGGGTCTTGCTTTCTTGTTGCTTACTCACAATTTTTTCAAAAATTTTTGTTGTCGAATTTTTTTTTTTTTCTTACAATCATAGAAGCTGAGTTGCTTTTCCCACTACAACATTATAACTAACTTTATAAAACACTACAATTGTCCCATACAGACCCTTTAATATATGAAATTTAAGCTTTGTTCGGGATAGATTTCTTACTATGTTTTTTTAGACTGCAACCACAGTTTCTGCTTGACCTCTACTTTTTCAATTCTTATATGAATGTTTTATGCTTGGATGCTGCTTTCTACAATAACTTCCAAATAAATTACTTTCTCCATAATAACTTTACAACATTTTACAAAATGCTACAACCATCTTAAACGAACCCTTAGTTTTAACTTGAATGCTAACAAATATTCACAACGATAGGGCCATCATAAATAATTATTGATTTCTTTTTCTCCATGAGTTGCTTCATTGAAAAATATTCATGAATTCTTGGCATCAATATTTTTTTTCAACAATATTTTTGATATGTCACAAAAAATTACCATGATTGGCCATGTATCTGGTTGCATATCTCAATTGTAAACTTTTCAAAATTAAGTTTAGAACCATATGAACTTCAATTTTAGCAAACTCATGGTCAAACTAAACATCTCATTAAGATTAACCAAATGATATCAAAATCAGTCCAATCTAGAGCAAAATGGACCCAAATCAATGACTTGAAATGTGGAGGCCTTAGAATATTAAATAGATAACCAAATAACATCCAAATGTAGTATGCTTATAATAGAATTGAGCGACTCGACGAGATTAATCAAAAGGACCCCAGAACTTTTAATTATGGTATCATTAAGAACATTATATGCTGAATGATGGAGTACTCTAAATTTACCTCGATTCTTCTCCATATTTACAAAGCATACTACTCTCAAAATCTTTAAAATGGCCCCATATCTCACATATAAGGATTTAAAGGCTGAGATATTAGGCAAGAGTTTCAAGAAACCTCAGAGGCTTGAAGAATATCAAAGAACCACCAAAGCACCAACAACAAAAAACACTCATCAGATCTCTTCTCGGTCAATACCGTTGGATTTTTGCTCAACCACCATCGAAACTATAAGTGATCGACCATCACCATTAGAACCTTTGCCCTACCACCATCGTCGTACTTTTCCTACTGATGATAGTCATTAGACTTTCACAGGCTAACACACCCCCGAAGGCCAACGTCAAGCCTTTCATCCGCCAAACACTATCTTCATCGGACTATGATCTTTTTACCACCGTCAGTCAACTATAGTCTTTTCGACCTCCATTGCTCTCCACTATGGTCTTCAAATTATAGTCATCTGACTACTGTCCTTGGACCACCATTGCCCATTGGGTATGATTCTTCGACCATCGTTGCATGATTATGGATCATCCGACCTTAGTCACCAGCTGACTAAAGTTCTATGAACACCATTGCCTGGCCATAGTCATTCCAACCTAAGTTGCAGTCTTCATATCACAGTTGTTGGCTTACTACGAAGCTTAGATTATAATTCTATGAGTACGGTCCTCAGACCACCATCACTAACTATGATCCTTAGACCATCATTGTCGAGCTCAATCCCTTCAACCTTCGTTGCTCTACTAAGGTCCCACCAACCATAATCGCATAACTACGATCCCTTAGAGTCCCATCCTTCTCCGTTGCTCCAATACAGTCTCTACGATCTCCTTCACTCGATTATGATCCTTCAAACCTTGGTTGCCCTACCGACTATGATTTTTCAAAGTCAATTGCCCGTCGACTATAATTCTTGGGCCACCTTTACCCGACTATGGTCTTCGGATCACCTTCATCGGACTACGGTGTTCGGACCACCGTTGCATGATTACAATCTCTATAACCACCGTGGATTGAATGTGGTCCCTCTAACCACTGTCAACAAAATATGATCACTTCGACCACCTTCATCGGATTATTGTCCCTTCGACTTTCATAGCCTGACTGCAGTTAGACCACCTTTTACCTGACTACAATCTATACGATCATTATGACTCTACCAAGGTCCTTCTAAACTTAGTTGCCCACCTACTATTTCCTCTTATACCTTCATTGCCTGATTATGCCCTTATGACCTCTATTTCCAAACTATGGTCCCTCTAACTTCTATCACTAGATTATGTCCATATGACTTCCATTACCCGACTACAGTCCCTCCAAGCACCATCACCCAACTACAATCTCTTAAATCACCATCACATGACTATGATTCCTTTGATGTCAGTTGCTTTAATATAGTCCTTTGATCATCATTGTCTGACTACGAGTATGTCGACCAAATAAATAGTCCTGCAATATTTTAAGAACAACTCTAGTGCCCTTGATTCTTCCAGTTTCAACCATGTAATGCGTTATATATGATGTATATTTGCTATATTATGTCAAAACTGTCTCTAGAGGAATTACAACATTTGTAATCTATGATAAACAGAAGTGGAAATATTTCAACTAGACAAGACCTAGTGATTTATTTTCTTTTCCGGGGCTTTTCACATAAAAATTATGATGACACTTTTGACTCATGCACCCATTTCTCTATCTATGTAAATATTAGATGTTCATACAAAACTAAAATATTAAATTATCTATTTCTCTGCTATTGTGAATGTTCTGATACCCAACAATTCTTGTGATGAACTTTCCCATATAAATATGAGAAATAGAGATATTTTCTTAACATATTATGAAAGCGTGTTACAGTAATACAATCAGCCAAGGGAAACTTGATCAATCAAAGGTCCCCTAACTACCAGGTAGTGCCCTCTTTTTAAATTTGTAATTGATATATCCTAAAAAATTACCTGGATTGGGAATGAATCTTGAAGCAAAATCAAGTTAGAAACTTTAAAAATTATATTACAGACCATCTAAACTCTAATCTCAACAAACATATAAGAGAATTGAATGTCTCAAAAATAGAAAGCCAATGACACCAAATTCGACTTAATTCCAAATTAAATATGTATAGAACATTGGGAAGGTTCAATCCATAATTTGGATTATAAAATAGTTTCCAAACGTAACATGCTAATAGTCAAACTCAGCGACTTGATGAAATGAATCCAACAATCCCAATATTGTCAAATTCAAATATCATTAAGCCATTACAATACTAAATAAATGGTCTATGATTGAGGGAACCCACATCAGCTGTCCATTCAAATCACTCCCAATTTACCCTTTATCTTCCTTATATTTACTGGCCATATAATCTAGAAAACTATAATAGACCCATCTTTCTTCATTGAGGGCGGGGGGAGGGGTTGGAGGAAGGGAAGCCCAAACATGAAGAGAAGAAAGAGTTCTCTTGCTACTAAACTCCTCCTCAACCACCTCGTGGCCACCGACTGATGCCAGACTTCCATTGATCATTGTATTTCTACCCAACGGCAAACCTCCACCCATTGTTAGACTTCTGTCAGTCGTTAGACTTTCATCGTACTTCTACCTTATGTCAGACTTCGCTTGTCACTGGATTTCTACACGACACTAGATTTTTCCTCATCGCTGGACTTCTTCCCATCGCCAAACTTCTACCCATCGCCAAAGTTTCATCAGACTTCTACCTAACGCTTAACATTTTCCCATTGCCAAACTTTTGTCGGTCTCAAAACATTCGTGGAAACTTCTACTCTACGTCAAACTTTCACCCGTCGCTGGACATCTACCCATCACTGAACTTTCATTAGTGTTTTACCCGACACCAAACTTTTGACTATCGATGGACTTTCATCAAATTTCTACACGATGTCGGACTTCTGTCCGCCACTATATTTCTATCCGACACCAGACTTTCTCCTGTCGCTGGGCTTCCGTAGCTAGGTTTTCGCCTGCCGTTGGACTTTCATCAGACTTTCTCCTGATACTGAACTTTGCCCATCATCAGACTTCTGCATGTCGTCGAACTTTCATCGGACTTCTACCTGCCATCAAACTTCCACTCATTGTTGAACTTCTACCCATCAACAGACTTTTTCCAGACATTTACCCGACATTGGACATATGTTTATCATCAGACTTTCATTAGACTTCTACCCGACACAAGAATACTGCTTATTATCTGATTTCTACCTGATGTCAGATTTCTAATTGTCATCAAATTTCTACTCATCACTAGACTTCTGTCCATCGTTGGAATTCCACCTTTCGCTAGACTACTGCTCGTCTTCAGACTTTTGACAAACATCTACCCTGCACCAAACTTTTGCCCGTCGCCAGACTTCAGCCCATCACTAGAATTTCATCGGAGTTCTACCTTATGCCAAAATTCTACCCTCACAGGAATTTCGTTAGACTTTTACTAAACAATGGACTTCTACTCGTTGTTGGACCTTCGTCTAACTTATGCCTGATGCTAAACTTTTAACCTTTATCAGATTTCTGCCCAATGCTAGACTTCCACTCATTGCCTAATTTTTATCCATTGATGTACTTCCACCCGTCACTGTACTTCCACCCATCGTTGGAGTTCCACCTATTTTAAGACTTCTTCCTATCCTTATACTTTCATAAGAATTCTACCTGGCGCCAAACATTTGCCTATCGTTAGACGTCTGCCCATCACTAGACTTTTGGTAGATTTCTACCTGACGCCAAACTTCCACCCATCATCAGACTTTTGCACGTCGCCAACTTTTTGTAAGAATTTTACCTGACATCAGACATCTTCCCATCTTGAACTTTTGTCATACTTCTGCCCATCATCAAACTTTCATCAGACTTGTGCCTGACATTAGACTTTCACGCGTAGTCAAATTTCTACCTGATGTCAGACTTTGGCCCATCGCCAAATTTCTACCCAATGGTGGACTTCTGACTATCGCTGGAATTTCTCCCGTCGTTGGACTGGCCCATTGCCAGACATTCGTCAGAGTTCTACCTAGTGCCAAACTTTTGCCCGTCACCAGACTTTAGCCTGTTGCTAGACTTTCATAAGACTTCTACCCAATGCCAGACTCTCACCCATCGCTAGGCTTCTTCCAATCAATATACATTCATCATACTTTTACCTGACACCTGACTTCTGTCTATTGACAGACTTTTGTATGACTTCTACCTGATTCCGGACTTCTGCCCACCGTCAGATTTCTACCTGACATCAAACTTTTATCCATCGCTAGATTTCTACCCATCATTGGACTTCCGCCCATCCCCGAACTTCTACCTGTCATCAGACTTCTCCCTATCACCGTACTTTCATCAAACTTCTATCATATGCTGAACTTTTTCCCTTCGTTGCACTTCTGCCCCTCATCGAACTTTCGTTGGAGTTCTACCTAATGCCGAACTTCCACCCTTAATCAATCTTTTACAAGTCGTTGGTCGTTCGTCAGAATTTTACTAGACACCAGACTTCTGACCGTCATTAGACTTTTATCGAACTCCTGCCTGATGCCGAACTTCCACCTGTCATCAAATTTCTACCCGATGTAGACTTCTGCCCGTCACCAAAATTCAACCAATCGTTAAAATTTTATCGAAATTTTACCTGACACCAAACTTTTGCCTGTCACCATATATTCGTCAGACTTCAACCTAACGCCGGATTCCGCATGTCATCAGATTTCTACCTGATGCCGAACTTTGGCCCTTCGCCAAACTTTTACCGTCGTCAAACTTTCATCAGACTACAACCCGATGCCAGACTTCTGCCCATCACCAAAATTCTACCTGACCCAGAACTTTTGCACGTCGCCAAATTTCTTGCCGTCGCTTGACATCTACCCACGTTGGACTTATGTCGATCGCCAAACTTCTGTGTGTTGCTTGCCTTTCTTCAGATTGTTACCCTATGCGAAACATTTGGCCATCACTGGACTTTGATCGAATTTCTTCTCAACGCTGAACTTCAATCCATCATCGCAGTTCTGCTATTTGCCAGACTTTCGTTGGACTTCTATCCGATGACGAACATTCGCCCATCACTGGATTTCTACCCTGACGTTGGACTTCCACTCGTTAACAATTATTCTAACCTCCATTGCTAGACAACGACCTTTCTGACCTTCGTTTCCCACCGACTACGGTCCTTCCGTTCTCCATCGCTCGTTGACTACAGTCCTTCTGACCTATGTAACCAACCACGGCCCTTCTGACCTTCATCACCAGATAACGGTCTTTATGACTTCCGTTGCCTGTCAACTACGGTCATTCCTACCTCTTTTGCTCGCTGACTATGGTCCTTCCGACAATCATCATCAGATAATAGTCCTTTCGGCCTCCATCGCTAGACAATGTTCTTTCCGACTTTAGTCTCACACTGACTATGGTCCTTCCGACGAAACGAACATGTCAACATTGATTCTTCTTATTTCCACCATGTAACACACTCTATATGACCTTTATTTGTTACATCATGCCTAAGGCGTCTCTCCAATGAAGGGCCTCATTTCTAATCAACTATAAATACGAGTAGATTCATTCAAGATAGGCTAGACCTCGTCATTTTTTCCATTTTTAGGATTTTTTACATAAAAATCTTTTCGTCTTTTTTGAATGTTACACCATTTCTTCATATCTAATTGTGTGCATGATCTTCGTACAAAGTTAAGACGTTAAATTTTATATTTCTCTACCACCGTGAATATTCTATTTTTTTAAATGAGGGTAGTAATGTAAATTGTTCTTCTATAGCTGCAGCAAAGCAATTTTACAATTATACTACCCAAACAAAAAATACAGCTTTCTATACAGCAACTTCAGAAAGCAGCTTTTTGTACAGTAACTTTATAACCTGCTTTACTAACAGCTGCAGCCGTCCCAAACGCACCCTAATTCGCGGGTGGCTCAGCAGTAGAAATGGCCATGTGGCATTGCTCAATTTAAACGGATGAGATATGGAGCGAGCATGTGTCAATGCACACGAAGGCACGCGGTGAAACTAACATGTTTATTTAAGAAGCCTTTGGGGAGATTGCTTTGATGTCTATTGGTATTAACTTCAAATGTGATTTTATTTGGGACAATTTTTTATTATATTTTTACTCAATATTTTATAAGTATAATTTTTTTTTTGAATTAAAAAAGTTTTGTAAAAAGAAATGCTTTAGAAAGTAGTAAAACAACTATCTCAAATGAAACATGATATTTGTGTGGTTATAAATGATCATATTTGGGTTTACTTTACAAAAAATTTTCATTTATTTAGGTACTTGATTTTATATATTTCATAAAATCGAAAATAAAGATGCATACTTGTACATGCTTACATTGATATTTTATAGTTATTCAATAGGATCCAACTAATAGACTGTTGGAACCGTCAAATCTTCTAGGTCTATGAGGGAAAGTTACCTCCTAATAAGTTGGTTAGCTCTTATTTATAGATTCATGGCTATTCCTCCGGCATGGTCGTAACATAAAGATTTTTCCCATCAAGCAGGACTAAGGAGTCATTTTTTGCATGCCTCTTAGAAGGATTCATTTGAAGTCACCTAAGCCTCAAAAATCACTCTTTTTTATTTGGAACTATTAATCTACTATCATCCTCCATGGTCAATATTACTAGGCTATCATTGACATCCTCGATCTAGCAATAAAAAAAAAAACACACACACACTCACACCTTAAAGGTCATAACAAAGATTTATCAAGTTAAGTCAGTCTTAAACTCACGACTATTCCCATCTAGGACTAATCCATCGCTTCCAAGTGTTTGAATCGTGCCACAATAGACTTGCCACAATGACTAGTGTATTTGGATTCATAGACTCTCCCTATATACTAAATCCTATAGATTCGTCCATGAAGAATTGCATAAATGAATCCCAAAATCAAGGGCCATGCTATAAGTAGAGCTCCACAAGATGGACAATCAACTAGGTCACATGCCTATAGTAGCCTATAAGAAGTCATGTCATGTACTATACTTTTTACTATTTGAAAACCTATTTTAGGTATAACCATTCATGTAACTTCCAAGCCCTATAAATTAAGGGTGAAAAGACATATTTGAATATATTAATTATTTTACATCTTTTAGCACCTTTTTTTTCTCTAGCCTTATTTTACATATTTGAAGATCCAATAGCCATAAGAATGAAAAGGAGTACAACCATGTGGTTGAAGATCCCTTGACCACTAACTAGAGAAAATTAAAATCTTGGCACAAATGACATCAAACATACAAATGCAATATGATTTACCCAAGTAGGCAAAGAGAAAATAAGCGGCCATATGAGCCAAATATTTTGCAACATCTTAGGAATAAAAGGACAATTGTAACTATCAGGCCACTAAAAATTAGGGGGTATCTTACTTTATGAATAGAAAAAGCATAACAAGCCACTCATTCATTCCATTAACAAGGTATGCTTGTACTCAAAAGTGCCATATTATAACTTTGCTATTTGTATCAATGGTTGAACTCTATGGTGAAATTTAATCTAGGACTTATTCAAGTGTCAATCCCCCATGAAGGTGAGTACTCCCACTAGATATTTTAAAGTAATGTGCTTTGCATACAAACCACGATCGTGACTACGAGGTGTGCAGACATATTGATGGATTTGTGGAAGACCTTATAATAGTTTAAAAATTTAAGGATTTTATTTTCGTTGACTCGAAAAGATGTCCACAAAATGCTCCTATAGAAAGCTAATGAAATGAACCTGTATGTACCTGGGCCATTTATTTCATCAGGTTAATACTAGCTAACCTTATTTTAGATGGATCCAGCTCTCCAACAAATGAAGCTCAAGAAGTTCTCACATGTGATAGGAAAATTTATTATGTTCTTATGATTTCTAGTGGTTGACATCACCCCAATCACTTTCTACTTGATGAACATACCTTCGACGGGGAATATCTTTAATAATGTACTGGTGGCCACCTTGTTTGTTACAAATAACCACATTAGTAGCATCCTCATTGATAATAGGAGTTTTTAGAGCATTAGTTTTAACTGTGAGAAAATAATGAGGATGCTACTAATGTGGTTTTAACTGAGAGAGATAAAGAGAGAGAGAGATGGAGAGAGAGAGAGAAAGAGCAAGAGAGAGGCAATAAAGAGAGAGAGAGAGAGAGAGGGAGATAGCAAGAGAGAGGAAATAGAGAGAGATAGAGAGAGAGCACATGAGAGAGAGAGAAAGAGATAGAGAGAGAGTGAGAGAGAGAGAGGAGAGAGAGAGAGCTAGAGGGAGAGTAAGAGAGAGGCAACAGAGAGAGAGATGGAGAGAGAGAGAGAGAGAGAGAGAGCAAGAGAGAGGCAATAGAGAGAAAGAGAGAGGTAATAAAGAGAGGGGTAATAAAGAGAGAGAGGAGAGAGAGAGGCAATAAAGAGAGAGAGAGCAAGAGAGGGGAAATAGAGAGAGAGAGAGTGAGAGAGAGAGGCAATATAGAGAGAGAGAAAGAGAAAGAAAGGAAATTGAGAGAGTGGTAATAGAGAGAGAAAGAGGCAAGAGAGAGAGAGAGAGACCGAGAGAGAGAGGCAAGAGAAAGTGAGAGAGCAAGAGAGAGAGTTAGTGAGAGAGAGAGAGAGAGCAAGGGAGAGGCAATAGAGAGAGAGAGAGCAAGAGAGAGGCAATAAAGAGAGAGAGAGAGGGGGAGAGCAAGAGAGAGGAAATAGAGAGAGAGAGAGTGAGTGAGAGAGAGAGAGAGCGAGAGCGAGAGAGAGAGATAGAGATAGAGGGAGAGAGAGAGGAAATATAGTGGGAGAGAGACAGGAAATATATGTAGAGAGAGAGAGGTGATAGAGGGAGAGAGGGGAGACAGAGAGAGAGCGAGAGGGAGAGCAAGTCAGAGGCAATAGAGAGAGAGAGAGATTGAGGGAAAGAGAGGGGCAATAGATAGAGAGAGAGGTAATAGAGAGAGAGAGGGAGGGGTAATAGAGAGAGAGAGGAGAGAGAGAGAGAAAGAGAGAGAGGCAATAGAGAGAGAGCAAGAGAGGGGAAATAGAGAGAGAGTGAGAGAGAGAGGCAATAGAGAGAGAGGGAGAGGCAATAGAGAGAGAGAGGGGTAATAGATAGAGAGAGGAGAGAGAGAGAGAGAGAAAGAGAGAGAGAGAGAGATAGAGGAAATAAAGAGAGAGATAAAGGAAATAGAGAGAGAGAGAGAGAGAGAGAGAGAGAGAGGAAATAGAGAGAGAAAGAGGCAATAGACATAGTGAGAGGGAGAGAGCTAGAGAGAGGCAATAGACAGAGAGAGAGAGAAAGAGAGAGGTAATAGAGAGAGAGAGAGGCAAGAGAGAGATAGTGAAAGAGGGAGAGAGAAGAGAGAGAGAGAGAGAAAGAGAGAGAGAGAATAAGACCGAGATAATAGAGAGAGATTATTTGCATAATTTAAAAATTCTTAATAATTTAGAAAAATTGTTTTAAGATTATATGCATAATGTTAATTTTTCATAAAATAAAAAATTTAACCACAAAAAGTAAAAGTGGAGAAAATAAAAAATAGTAAATGTAAAGATAAAGAAACACAAAAATGTATAGTGGTTAAGTCCAATTAGACATACGTCCACTCTCGGAAGACGTCCTATTCAGGCATTGTGTTAAACCAAAATGGCTCACCTTTTTCTCCTACAGCAAGACGGAGAAGCCCTTATAATAATCTCTCTTCCACCAAACCCTAGTACGATAGGGTACTATCATCATTTCTCACCCTCTGAGTGACGGCAGAGAACCGACATCCTTTTTAACCCTCTTGGTGATGGCAAAGTACAAATGTCCTTTTTTACCCTCCTAGTGATGTTAGAGTACCAATATCCCTTTTCACCCTCTTGGTGAGTGCAGAGTACTGACTCTTCTCAAATATCTTCTCTTAAGAGTCTTCAAAGAAATAGGGAAGAGATTCGAAGAGCATATAGAGTAATCCTCACCTTTGGGTAATCTTATGAACTCTTCATAATTTTCACAAGCAAGATTTCTCAATTCTCACTCCCAAACACTCTCCTAAACGCTCTTACTCTCACACTTAAAAGAAAATTTGCAGAAGAAGTATGGAAAATTAGTTTATTGGACTCTTATATATAAAAGACAGAAAAAACCATCCAGAAAACTTAAAATTTTAAGTTAAACATCCTTGGATTATACAATATAACCATACTTTGTATGTACAAAAGAGTTAAAAAAAATCCGTATACTACCCTGTACAAAATGTTTTCGTACTGTGTTAGTTATATGTATGAACTAACATCCTACACTATGAAAAGTTCAAAAATGAATAGATTTGTCGAGTACGATAACGTACAAACCCATTTCTTACTCTGGTCGTCATCTATATGACCCCTACATCATATAATACGAACTAGTTAAATCAAATCATGGTTCATATGGTACAAAAATGGATGAGTCCATTTTGAACTTTGGACATCAATTGCATGAAACTAATTTTATGCAGTATGAACAGTTTAAAAAGTTTACCTATTTGTATGAAATAATTAATACACACCTATTTCATACTCTGGGCGTCATCTATATGAAACTAATTTTGTACAATATGATCAATTCAAAAAATGGTGAGTTTATTTGGGACGAACAAGTATGTTTCTATTATGTACTCTAGACGTCGAATGTATGAATCTATCTTCGTACAATACGAACTGTTCAATCAAAAATTTCTAAGTCATGATTCGATTAACTTCTTTTCGGAGAAACACTCAGGTTAAATTATCACGTATGATTCTAGAATCGTATAATATGATTAGTGTTCAAAATATAAGTTTTGACTCACTCCCCCAGTGTGTGTGTGAACGGTTAACCAATTATAATCACACTCTATGAGACTTGAGAAAATAGAAAAAAGTACCAACTTCAATTATAAGAAACCCTAATATAATATATCTTGAAGTCTTCGATAATTTGGAGTATAATTTCCTTGAAATATTAGTACACACAAATAATATAAGTATAATTTTTAATATGTGTTAGGAGAAATAATAATCAACGTAATAATATTTTGGTATAAAAAAAACACATGAAATAAAAACATAGATTTAAAAACTATTTTCTAATAATCTTCTCCTTTTTGATGATGACAAAATAATTATTGTTTGAGTTAACATTTAAGGCAATATTTCTCGTACGCTCCCCCTAAATGAATGACCAATTAAAATAAGGGATTCCAATGAAAAGAAAAATTAAATTCTAATGAAAATCAAAATAAAAAATACAAACATACACACACAAAAAAAATACTCACACAAACATACACACATCACAAAAATCATAAACACAATAAATAATCATTACAATACATTAAATAATAACTAATGACTCCCTATTTTGACAACAACATAAAGGGAAGTACCTCTTAAAATGAAAAGTGTCTATGAATAAATCAAAATAGTTGATGAATAAAAAGAGTTTTTTAAACTAATTATAAATACAACATTAACTTTCTAATGCTAAAAAGAAATACTCAACTTTTAAATCAAAGAATAACTAAGATAAGAAAAGTCAACCAAGTTCAATGTTTATTATAGCAAATCAAGTAAAAATAAATATCTCAAAAATGATGAAATAAAATTTAATTAGTTTATAATTCAACAATGAAGAATATTGTCAGTTATATGAATTTGTATAAGAGATAGAATGATACAAGAAAGAATAGTATAAATTTTTCAATTGGCGACAGTGGGCATCTTTCAAATTTTTTGTGCCACACTTTATGCATCTTTTCTATTTGGGCTAATTTTGTGCCTCTTTTCACTTTGGCAAACATTACACATCTTTTCAAATTTGGCATGCTATTGTGCATCTTTTTTTAGTTTTTTATTTCTTTTTTGGTCTTTCCAATATCAACAAATCTTAACTTAAATTCCAATAATTAATAAAAATAAACACATTAAAAAAGAAATAAAAATAAAAATAAGACATCTATTTTACAACAATTATAGCTAAATAATATTTATTTATAAGAACATGAAATTGATCTTCTAATCTATATCAAGTCATAATTTTAATTTTAATTTTGAGAGATTAAATTTTGCAAGGGAATTAATTTGTAGAGCAAAGTAATTCAAAATCTCATTCTAGAGATCAACAATAAATGATTTATCTAAAAACATAAATATTTCAAGAAGAGAAATTTCAATGCACGTCAACACATCAATCCATCATTTCATTCATCATTCTAAACACATGAAAATAATAATCATCTTACTGGAAACTGAAATCACAACAAGAACATATGAAATAACAAACAAATAAAACATCTCAAAAACTAGTACAAACATCTCATTAACAACTACAACATAGAAGTATAACTATTATTCTGAGAGGCCTTGATCTGGAGGTGGTGGAGGGTTGAACACCGTAAAGCAACTACTTGTTGTAGCTACATTAGTGTTAACCAAGTCAAATTTCCCTCAAATCCACCCCATATCTTCATTATGCCTTGCATTCTCCTGGTTAAGATGAGTCTCAATTTGATTAAAATGTTGATCAAAGTGAGATTCGAGTCTATCAAAGTGCTGGACCATTTTTTGATAAAAGTTTTGATCTAATCCGGGTATAGGTGCAGGTGCTAGAGCAGGAGCTTCTTCTTCTCCCTCAGAACTTTGATCCCAACCAAAAATTGCCCAAAAAGAAGCATCGATAAAGAAAATAAGAAGTTCAATGGGAGGATCATGATGGATTAGGTTATATTTTTTCTTTAAGACATAGGAAACTAAGTATCCTAAAGCCACATTTTTCTTCCTCTTATTATGAGGAAGCCCAATATCAGAAAGTTTGTAAATGTAGTGTAAGATAAGTTATGCTATATCAAAAGGAGTTTCAGTCATTATCAAGTATGTCATAGTGGATAAAAGAGGAGTTAGATTTATATGATCACTAGCTTTGAGAATTATATAGGTTCTCGAAACTTGCTGGATGATCCTGACATTCTAGTTAAGGGTATAGATACGAGAAAGATGGCTTACTTATGGTACACCTCTAAGAGTTTAGTTTATTTCAGACCAATAAAAATTTGCTCTAGAAGTTATGGGGTGTGCCGTAACTCCTTGGGTTCTAAGATGAAGGAAGTTCCCTAGATCTTCCTTAGTAATTTCAACACATTTCTTAAAAACATAAGAGGTAATCCTGGTGTGATCTTAGTTTTCCATCATGTTTACAAGAAAAATTTGAAAAGTTTCATGATGTTATGCATAAATCAAGGTAACGATAAAGGAAAACTAGGTTGAGACAAAAAGGGGCATGACATAAATGTTGATGTCACACTAAATGAAGAGTCAAGAAGGGGCTATTTTGGCTGCAAAATACCAATCAAAAGCTTCCTTATTTTCCCTAGAGAGGAAGTTATTGTCTCTACCAGTTCAAGAGGATGAACCCTTAGAAGTGCGAGGATGCTTACTACTATTGGCAATTTCTATGGTTTGAACTCTAGAAATGTTTGGAACCGAATGAGAATGTGAACAAAAAAACTTATCCATGACCTTTCTATTTAAAGAGAAATGACCTATCGTACAATACAAAATTGAAATCGAATGTACTATTTTAAAATCATACAAAAGAAAAGTTTTATACATAAGAATAGAAACATACAAAAATGAAATAGCTTTTTGTAAAAAGCCATTCTTGAGGCGTCATTTTGTATAAGCTTTTTGAACAAATGATCATATAGACAAACACCTTTTCGTCCTGGATGATAAGAAAATTAAAGATCATTTTTTTTAATGTTTAGGTTCATCCACATGAGAAACGAATAATCAGATTTTACAAACAAAATGCAATATCGTACGTACAATTTGACAAAAATAACTAAACATTTAAAAATCATCCACAATCATACATACCAAAAAACCTATATCATACAGGCAATAACAAAATCATACAATATGATATACATTGAAAAACTCAGTCTTCCATGCTCAACATAGAAAAATATTATATACACACTACATAATTCATACAGTTTGAAAAATTTTCATACAGTATGAAGTAAATACTTAAAATAACACTTGATAAATAAAGAACCTTTTCAAAAATCAATCACTCAAGATCTGATGACTTGCTACCAGTAAAAATAAAAACTAAAAATATAAAACTAATGAAACAAAAAATAAATAAAACAAAAACACACAAACATACAAACTCTAACAAATAACCTAAGAAAATAAACAAATAGACAAATATATTATAAATCAAATTTGCAGATATTCAATTTAAGCATTAAGATCAATCACAACTAATCTAATTCTTAAAGTGCTAAACATGTCAAAAGACAGTTGTATTGTAAAAAAAGTTTGCAAGTTGATTCTCAGTAGCAACATGGTATAATTCAATTTCTCCTTTAGCATTATGATATCTAATGAGGTGATGCCTTATATCAATATCCTTGGTTCTAGAGTGTTGAATAGGATTCTTTGAAATGTATATAGCACTAGTATTATCACAAAAAATAGGAATAGTGCCAATAAAAAATCCCAAGTCAATCTGTTGTTGTTTTAACGAAAAAACTTATGCCACATAACTACCTAAGACAATATGTTTTGCTTCAACAATAGAAAGGGCCACTGAATTATATTTTATACTGGACTAAGAAACTAAAGAGTTTTCTATGAATTGACAAGTTCCAGAAGTACCTTTTTGATCAACCCCGCTTCCTATAAAATCTGAATCAAAATATTCAATGATTTTAAAAGAAGAGCTATTCTTAGGATACCAAATCCCTATGTTTTGAGTTCTCAAAGATATCTAAAAATTCTTTTGACTGCTGTCAAATGTGATTCCTTTGAATCATATTAAAATTTAGCACAGAAATAAATACTAAACATGATATCTAGTTTGCTAGCAGTCAAGCAAAGTAATGATCTACTTATTCCTCTAAAATTTTTTTGATAAATAAATTTTCTCTTAGAGACCATATCTAACTGCACTGAGGAACTCATTGGTATAGTCACTGGTTTAGCATTATCTATTTCATATTTCTTGAGAATGTCATTTATATACTTTGACTGACCAAAGAATGTTCCTTCCTTATTTTTCTTAATGCTAAAACCAAGAAATAACTCAAGTCTCCCATCAAACTTATTTCAAATTCACTACTCATTATTTTTAAAAAAATCCTCACAAAAATTTTTATTGGTAGATCTAAACATGATATCATCAATATATATTTGAACAATCAGTATGTCATATTCTATCCTTTTTAAGAAGAGAGTGGTATCCACACTTCCTTTAACAAATAATATCTCTAATAGAAAAGTGCTTAACCTCTCATACCAAGCTGTAGGTACTTATTTTAGTCCATACAAATCCTTTTTCAAATTAAACACATAATTTGAGAATTTTGAATTTTCAAAACCTGGAGGTTACTTCACATAAACATCATATTATATAACCCATTAAGAAAGACACTCTTAACATCTATTTAATACAATTTAAAACCTTTAAAATAAGCAAAGGATAGCAAAACCCGTATCTCTTCAAATCTGGCTACAGTGGAAAATGCTTCTTAAAAATCAATCTCTTTTATTCTATTATACCCCTTGGTCACCAATTGTATATTATTTTTAATCACAACACCTAAATCATTTATTTTATTTTTGAATACCCACTTTGTTCCAACAATACGTTGATCCTTAGGCCTTTCAATCAATTCCCAAATATCATTTCTAACAAATTGATTCAATTCTTCATACATGGTCAAAATTCATAATTCAAAATTCATCCGAAAGTGCTTGATTTATATTAGTGGGGTCAATCATCGATATAAAAGTAGAATGATTCACTTCTTTGCTAAGTTCATTCTAGTCCTAACACTCTCACTAGGTTCACCTAAAATCAATTCTCTAGGGTGATTCCTAAAAAATTTTCATTCTCAAGGAAAATGGTTTTCTGATCCAACATTCTCTTCCAAATTTGACTTTTCAATTCCTTTGGATATATTTTTAATATGAACTTCTTCCAACTTTGGCTCTTTCGAAATGCAAGATTCATAAAAAATAACATGTGTGGTTTCCTCAACTACCAAAGTTCTCTTGTTAAAAATCTTATAGGATTTGCCAACACTAAAATATCCTAGAAAAATTCTTTCATCAAATTTAGGTTCTAATTTTCCTAAAGGAGTTTTGCCATTATTTTGAATGAATACCTTGCATCCAAAAATATGCAAATATGAAAGATTAGGTGTTCTTCCCTTAAGAAGTTCATAGAGTGTTTTATTTAATTTGGATCTAATGTTCACCCTATTTAGAACATAATAAGCCATACTAAGCGCTTTAGTTCAAAAATATTTCGTAAGTGAGTATTTTTCCAACATGGCTTTAGTGGGTTTTATCAGTATTGTATTCATTCTTTCGACTACCTCATTCTGCTGAGGGTTCCTAGGTGCTAAAAAATTGTGTTCAATTCCTTAATTTCTACAAAAATATTTAAATATTTCATTTTCAAACTTTTCTCCTTGATCACTTTGAATTAATAAAATTTCACACCCTAGTTTTCTCTAAATCAAAATAGAAAAACTTCTAAATTTCTCAAATGATTCACTCTTATAAAATAAGAATTTGACATAAGTGAATGTTAAAAATCATCAACTATTACAAACCTAAAATTTTTTCTTCCTAGACTTATAGTAGTAACCGGTCCAAAAAGAACCATTTATAAGACTTCCAATGATTTGTTAGTTTATATATAGTAGTAACCTAGGTAATCTTGTCTAAGAACAATAGAATTCATGAAGAGAAGGAATACATTAAATGGTTTAAGAAGTTCAATCTATCTCCACAGGTTGAATGCTTTTGGTGGTGTTTGCTCAACAACGCATCACCTACCAATGATTTTTTATTTTATAGAAGATTGATAAATAACAACTCTTATCCTAGGGGTTGTTTGGATATTGAAAACAACAATCATGTGGTAGGCAATTGTTCCGTGATTATTTTAGTTACAGCCAAGCTAGAGGAGTGGGGGTTCAAAATTCCAATGGCTAATTCATTAGTACATTGTTTATCAGAAATGAAGGTTTTGTCTAAAAGAAATATATTCATTGGTAATCTATTTTGCTCTATGGTGTTTGTTACTTGGAAAAGCAAAAATTGGGTCAAGCATGGAGATGAAGAATACAGAGTGAGTTTCATTGCATCCAATGCTATCAGTATAGCATCCAATGCTTTAAAATGTAATATAAATTTGAAAATCTGGGGTACTAACTAGCTTCGGCTGAATAATTCTTATTGGCACCCTCCTCCTTTCGAATGGATTAAATTTAACTTTGATGCTGCTCTGTTATAGTCTAATAAGGCAGGAATTGGTGGAGTTTTCAGAGACCATAAAGGGAGGTTTCTATTAGCATTTGGTGTAAGCTGCAATCATTGGGATATAGGAGCATTGGAGCTAGCGACTTTTCAACATTTGAAGGTGGGAATCAAAGAATGGATGATGGAAGCCAAAGGAATAATAATAGAGGGAGATAATGCAAATATTATCAAGTATCTTCAACATTCAGTGAAAAAGACTGATGGGAGTCATTTTGAGAATGAACTTGAAGACTTATCTTTCCTTAAAGATTTTGGTTCATTCATTTTTATATTTTGTTATAGAAAATGTAATAAGTTGGCACATTATTGTGCCAACTTAGCTTTAGAAGGTAATTTTTTTTGGGATCACCTCTTGGGTAATAATGTTCCTCCACGTTTTATGTCTATTTTGAAGGAGAACGGTGATAGATGTGCTATCACCTAGTAGTTTGTATTTAGGCTTGTTTGTTTTCTTTTCTTCTTTAATTTTAATGCATTTGGCATTTCCATAAAAAAAATGATTTGTTAGTTCTAAGATCCTTAATTTAATGAAAGGAAGACTTCACCTATTTGCTTAATTAACATGCATCACACATGTGTTCCTTAGTGAAGCCTAGTTTTGATATCCATCTAACCAAATCTTTCTGGGTAATCTTCCTAAGATTTTATAAGCTTCTGTGATAAAGTCTTCTATGCCGCAATTATGATTCATCAGTAAGTATTTTGAGACAAAAAGTTATAGAAGATTTAACAAAATTCAAATCAAGCAAGCATTCATTATTTACCCTATTTCCATGCAACAAATAAATTCCATTTTGGCTTTTAATGTAGTTTGTAGGAAAAAAATTAACACTATAACCTTTATCACATTGCTGACTAATACTCAACAAGTTATTCTTTAAGCCTTCTACCAATAAGACATTTTTAATGAAAAAAATATTCTTGTTGCCAATCATACTTGTACCTACCACTTTTCTTGTGGTATTGTCTCCCAGTGTAACCTTGCCTCCATTCCTAGCTTCAAGCAATTTGAATTATGTCGTGTCTCCAGTCATATGCTTTGAACATCCACTATCCAGGTACCAAATTCTATCATTAGGCCTTGTATGAGAGCATTTGTACAAAATGATCAAATGTTAGACCTGAGAACCCATACAAGTTTGGGTTATCCTCTTGGTAATAATAATCTAGGTGTATGCTTGATATGCTGTGATTTATGTATCTTAGGTCTCCACACTAGAAATGATTTATTATGAATAGTGCAAGTGTGAGAAATATGACCAATCATTCCACAAGAAAAATATTTGACTCTAGAAAAAGTATTTACCAATCTATGTGAATTATATTGTTGTTTCCTAGGTTTTGAAATTTTAGGCTTCTGATCAAGATTGAAAAATTTTTCAAGTGTAGGGGGTATCATATTTTTCTCAAGAGAATTTAGTTCCACTTTAAAATATGAGTTAAAACTTTTTAAAATAGCATTGTTAACTCTTAACACAAGTTCTCTTTGATCTAATTCATGTATAAACACTTTAAAATAATTTTCAAGTTCAGTATGTGATGATTTCAATAGTTCAGCTATTTGTTCAAATTATCAAACTCATCTAATAATTTCATGTGATTTATATCAATTAATGCATGATTATTCCTAATGATTTCATTCTCTTTTTGTAAATTTTAAAATTGTATGTTCAACTTAGCATGCAGCTTTTTGAGTTTCCTATATTTAGTATAAATTTTCTTAGAAACTTTAAATAACTCATCACAGGATAAATCATATACCTCCTGTGATCTGATTGATCAAGATTATTTTCCATTAAACATAAGTTTGTGACTTCCTCCTCTGCTTCTATTTTTGAAGAATCAGAAGTTGAGTACGCTAAGAATGCTCTATGTAATTTCTTCTTATCCTTCCTTTTATTGGTTTTCTCCTAAATCTTCTACTTATTAGGATTAGATTTGAGATTTGGGAAATTAGTATATCCAAGCTTCCTGCATTCATAACAAATTACATCATTTGAAACTTTTGTATTTTTGTGAAACTTAGCTTTGTTCCACTGTTGATGTCTTCATTGCTTCCTTCTCAGGAAACTTCTAAACTTCCTTGTTATTAAGGCAATATAATCTTCATCCTCAGGATGAGACTGATCACTTTTCAAGTTATCCATTTTCAACACAATGTTTTCTCCTTCTGCTTATCACCAACATCAATCTGTCTTTGAGTCACTCCTTCCTCGTAAGAAATTAGTGGTTCAAGCAGATTATTAATAGAATAAACATTTAGTTATGACATTAATCTTTGGATCATAAGCAGTAGGTAAACAATAAATAATTTTATTTACTTTCTCATAATTCTTTATTTCCCTACCTAAAGCATGCAATGAAGTTATTATCTAGGTAAAGGGAGTATATATGTCAGTAATCAATTTATTTGGTTTCATATAAAAAAGTTTATAACGTGTAATAAAATGTTCAATTTAGATTATTTCTCTTCATTAGTTCATTCATACGTAATGAAAAATCTATCCCAAATTTCTTTTCCTATATTATAGGTTGAAACATGCAAATAGTCTTCAGACTTAAGTGCACAGAAAAAATTTGTTTAAGCATTTAGAATTTATTTGAGCTAATTATTTTTTTTCCATAGGCTAATCAATAAATGGAGTTTCAATTCTAACGCCATCAACAAGTCTAGTTGGTCATTGTATCCTTCTTGTTGAAAAATCCATACGCGATAGTCATGCATTTGAAGAAAAGTAGACATATGAGTTTTTCACAACTTAAATGGGATGTAATCAAACAGTGGTGGTCTAGTGATCGAATATCCTTCAGGTGTGTTATTATTTTAGAAATTAGTCATGATCATCTTCAAAAATTTATCTAAACCTTAATTTTTGAATATAGACTCTGATACCACTTGAAAGTTTGAATAGATTGTTAGACCTAGTACAATTGTCCCAAGGCTAACGAAGAGGAGTGGAAGGGGGGAGGAGATGAATTGGTAATTTAAAAATTCTTGGTAATTTAGAAAAAAGGATTTAAGATTATATACACAATAATAAATTTGCTCAAAATAAAATTTTCACCCACAAAAAGTAAATGTGAAGAAAATAAAAACTAGTAAAAAGTAAAGATAAAGAAATAACAAATTTTATAGTGGTTTGGTCGAACTAGACCTATGTCCACTCCTTGAAGACCTACTTTTTAAGTATGTCACTATACCAAAGTGACTCTCATTTTTCTCCCATAGTAAGGTGCATAAGCCATTATAATAACCTCTCTTTCACCTAACCCTAGTGCGGTAGAGTACTATCATCCGTTCTCACCCTCATGGTGATGGTAAAGAACTGATATCCTTTCTCACTCTCCTGGTGATGGCAGAGTACCAACATCCTTTTTCACCCTCCTGGTGATGGCAGAGTACCAACATCCTTTTTCACCCTCTTGTTGACGGTAGAGTACCAGGTCTTCTCTAAAGAACTTCTCTCAAGAGTCTTCAAAGAAATAGGGAAGATATTCGAATAACATATAAAGAGATCTTCACCTTTAGCAACCATATGAACTTTACATAATTTTCTCATGCAAGATATCTCAATCCTCACTCTCAAACACTCTCCCTAAACACTCTCACTCTCACTCTCAAAATAAAATTTGTAGAAGAAGTATGGACAGCTAGTTTGTAGACTCTTACATATGAATGATAGGAAAAACCATATAGAAAACTAAATATTTCAAGTTGAACGTACTTGGATCATATAGTACGATAATACTTCATACATACAAATAGTCCAAAAAATCCTTATATGATCCTATACAGACTTATATCATACTATGGTAGTCGTATGTATGAATTGACATCATATTGTACGAACAGTTAAAAAATGGACAAATTCGTCTGGTACAATAATGTACGAACCCATTTAGTACTCTGGTCATTGTCTATACGACCCCTACATCATACAATATGAACTAGTTAAATCAAATCATCCTTCGTATGGTACAAAAATGGATGAGTCTATTTCGTACTCTAGACATCGTCTGTATGAAACTAATTTCGTACACTACAAATTGTTCAAAAAATTTACTAATTTGTATGGATGAATTGCTACACACCTATTTTATACTATGGATATCATCTGTTCAAAACTAATTTTGTATAATACAATTAGTTCAAAACATCATAAGTTTGTTTGGGATGAACTAGTATGTATCCATTTTGTACTCTGGACGTCGTCTGTATGAATCTATCTTCGTACAATATGAACTGTTCAATATAAAATTTCTAAAGCATGATTCGATTAATTTTTTTTCAAGGAACACTTAGGTTAAATCATATCATATGGTTCCAGAATTGTACAAATGATTAGTTTTAAAAATATAAGTTTTGACTCACTCCCCTAGAGTGTGTGCACGATTACCCAATTACAATCACACTCTCTCAGACTTAAGAAAAATAAAAAAGGTACAAACTTTAATTATAAAAAACCCTAATCTAATATGTCTTGACTTCTTTGGTAGTCTAGATTATGATTTTCGTGAAATGTCAGTATACACAAATAACACAAGTATAAATTTTCAATGTGTTAGGAGAAACAATAATAAACACAAAAAATATTTTGGTATCATCAAAAAATCACATGACATAAAAGCCTAGATTTGAAAACTAAGTTGCAACAAAGCAAACACCATAGTGTTGGTCATCCAACACATTAGTGTTAGTTCCATAATTATTACAATTATTTAAAAGGGGAGAAAAAGAAGGTTTAGGATAGAGAGTGTGGTGCCACAATGTTAGATCACCAAACAATTTAGCATCGTAGTGACAAATTTCGTTAACACCATGGTATTGTGATAGTTTTAAATTATGATCCAAAGCGAAGTGATTATTCATTTAGAGCCTTGTAGCTCTACCAATTTAACACCACAATGCTATGAGCCTGAATAGTTTATTTGCTAAGTGTTTTATAAGTAGAATAAATAAGGGATTTCATTTCAAGGGGACTTTTGTGTAACATCTTGGGACCTAATGAAATGACTGAATACCTAAATCTAAATCCTAACTTAACTTCAGAGCAACATAAACTAGAGTTAATTATAAAATCTAAATTAGTTGTAGCAAGCTGAAAAACATTTCATTTCATTCTTGAAAATTCATAAATAATGATCAAGTATGCATAAACTCAATACATCAAAAGAACTAAGAATTGATTTAGGTGATCCTGGATCTACCTTTCCCTACACCATTTGGACTTTCCATCTTCTTAAAACATGACAGAGTAACACAAAATGCATATAACCAACTCAGGAGAGTTATTCCATAAAACCATCAAAGACATCAATATCCATTTAAACTACTTACAATACTCTATTTAAATATTTACCAAATCATTAGAGAATAAATAATGTACTAGCAGAATATGATGTTATAGGGTTATCAATGTGTACATTTATAATTCACTTCCATAGAAACATTGGAGGTGTTAGATAATATTTACTATTAGGGTCTTAGTTATGCTTCACTATCTCATATCATTAAATTTCTTAAAAAAATTTAGAGTTTATTAGATCCAGCTCAAAATAAAATTGATATATGATTTATTAAACTATTAAGATATGCAATGCATGAATAATATTCACATATCTTGATGCCTACTTATAATTTTACTTCTAGCTTTAAAAACCTTTCACCTCCCACACCTGCATATAGTAAGGAGAGCAAAAATAGAATAATATAGAGTAATCTCTCACTCCCACATTCAATAAGTGGGGAGAAAATCCCTCCCATATCCACATAAGGAAGATGAGGCTAGAATATAAATATAGAGCCCTTAACATCATTTCAAAGAGTGCATTTATCACATTTTAGACATCAGAACTCCTCTAATGTCATGTCATGATTTTTTTAATTTGAATACAATAGTAAATTATTATGTCTAAAAGAAATGATTATAAATTGCATGAAGCATTAGAATTGCCAATAGTAAATCACATTACATGTATAAATGCCTACTCGTTGAACATTTTCATTCCAATTATAATTTCATAAGAATATCCAGAATATTGTTTTAAGACTTTTATGGAGCTATTATAAAAACCAGAAATATGTTATTTGTTTAATATACACAAAAATCAATATAAGGAAAGTGAACTAGTGGAAATCTAATTTTTTAAAATAGAAATATTTAAAATGATGAATGCAACAAAATACTAAAAGTTATATGATGGAAATCTTGTGTATATATATGTATATATATATATATTATTCATTCCTATATTTTTATAAATATACTAGAAGTGAAATCAGAGATAGGTGTTCATAAGTCTACCTCATGCATTATAAAATACTTAACTCGCCCAATGAATGAAACCTAAGCTTTAGCCTCTAAATTCTCTCTCCTTCTCTTTCTCTTCCTTCTCTAGTAAGATGTCTGGGGTGAGGGTTAAGCAAATGGATTATGATATGTTATATATATAAAACCTTCATTTTGACCTAGCATCATGTCACTTGCTTTCCCAATAGTATATTGCTCTCCTGAATATATCCAAATCTTCCTAGATTACTTCATATATAGAACTACGTACTATTATGGTGATAACTAACACTGTAGTGCTATCTTAATAATTGTTTTCAAATAGGGAGCTCAATGTCATTACATTGGTACTCCCAGCACCATGACACTTTAAGAGATCTTTTTTCTAATTACACTTTCTTCTTCCCCATCCAAATCCTTGGGTTATTTAAAATTAATTTAGCATTATAGGACGTAAAATCACTAACAAAATTTAGATCAAATAAATATTCATTCTAAATTACATTAATTATCTAAATTCTACAACAATGGGTGTTACATCCTATCATCCTTATAGAAAATTTCATCCTCGATTTTTCCAACAGGTAGTGCATTCGCAATAAGTCTTGATACAAATGCATCACATTTACTTCTCTCTCCTTGGTTTCTTCTAGCTGGAACTGTACTTTTACTAAACCTTATTCATTGGTATTTATTTATTTCTTATTCATTTTACATCATAATCTAATATTCACTTAAGCTTTTCTTAGTATGTTAGATTTGGTTGCACTTCAACTTTATCTTCAGAATCTTTTTGGTCTACATCTGATACCCACTTCGTTGACACTAACAAATGATAGATGTTGTAACTATCTGACATGTGATTTGGCAAGGATAACCTATAAATTTTTTTTTTTAATTCTTTCAATCACGTTAAATCATCCTCTATACCTCAAACTCAACTGACTATTTCTCCCAAATATTCTTAGTACCTTCATTGAATTAACTTTTAATATACAAAATCACCAACCTAGAATCCCCTAGACTTATTCTTTAAATTAAATACTTCTTCTATTTATCTTGAGCTATTAAATCTTAATTTGATAAGCTTGATATTCTATATAGCATTGTCTATTAGCTCATAACCTATCAATTTATTTTTTTCTAGTTCAACCTATACCAAGAGTTTTCTACATCTTTTACCATATAAATCTTCATATAGAGCCATGCCAATAATTTCTTAAAAACTTCTATTATATTGAAACTCAATAAGGAGAATATGATCTTCTTAACTTTCTCCAAAATTCATAACATATGGCCTTAATAGATCTTCTAACACTTGGATGACATAGTCTGATTGCCCATCCATCTAGGGGTGAAAAGTTGCAATAAAATTCAACTTTAACCTAGACTTTCTTGAATATCATTCCATAACATGGAAGTGATTTTTCCATCAAGATAAGAGATAATAACTTTTAAAATTCCATCCAACCTAATTATTTTCTTCATGTATAATATAGTTAATTTATCAATTCAATTTGTTAGTCTCATAGGCAAAAAATGAACATATTTTGTCAATCTATTTCCATCTATGGAATTAATGCTTGATAAGTAGAAATCAAACTAGATGCTATTCCCATAAGCTTTTTGCTTAGATCGTAAATAACTATATTTGCTTTATCAGGCTGATATATATGATCTAAGTCATATCCTTAATCAGGTCCAGCAACATTCTTTATTTTAAATTGAATTCCTTTTGGGTGAAAATATGTTTTAGGCTCTTATGATTGGTATAAATCAGAAACCTCACAATATATAAATAACATCTCTAGATCTTTAAGAAAAAATATAATTATTGTAAATTTTAAGTCACTTTTCCATTCTATTATAAAACATATACTAGGCCTTTCAAATATGCAATACTATATGTGGAATCTTCTTGTACTTGAGAAAATAATAAGTACATGAGATGAAAATTTCACTCCTTCATTTTCTAAAAACTTTTTTTCATTATGATGTCCAATAAAATAGCATGATATTTTGAGTCAACCTTGTTAGAGAGAATGAAATATTTGAAAAGCCTATGGCAAACTTCCTATAGTTCTGAACCTCTATAATGGATGTTGCCCTCGACCACATACCACAGCTTACACATTTAGGTGTTCCATAAAAATATTTTCCTTGCTTAATATACACCCCAAAAATGCTATAAAAGTCAACTATAATTCATATTTAGAAAACTTGAATATAAATTTTTTTTTATCTCAAAGTCACCAAAGTCAACCTCAACTGAACTACATTATCTTCTTTCATCTTTGAATACACCAAAATATTATCAATAAACATAATGATGAATTGGTCTTAATTGATGATAGCCTAATTTCAAATCAATCTTAAAAAATATAGCTACACACTCTAACTCATCAAACAGATAATCTACTATGAGTAGTGAATATTTATTCTACATAGTCACTTTATTCAATTTCTAATAATCAATAGAATATAAGAGATCCATCCATTTTAATTACAAATTAAAAGTATCTTCCCCTGAGGATCCACTCAGTCTGATAAAATCTTTATCAAATAGCTTCTATAATAAAAACTTGAGTTCCATCAACTCTCTTAGTGCCATTAAATAAGGAGTCTTTCATACGACAAAACTTTAATACAAAAATAAACTTCTATTTCTGGAGGTAATCAAGTTAGCTCTTCAGATAAAATATCAATCCTACACAAGTAGGTCATTCACATGACCTTAAATGACATATTGAAATCTCTAACTCAAGCCATGAATATATAATTTCGTTTCTTTTAGGCCTTATCAATTTGTAGCATAGAGGTCAAAGATGGTTAAGCAATTATAATATCTTAGAAATAAAATACTTCTCCTTCAACAAATAATCTCATTCACTTCTTACTACAATCAATTTGATCTTGATAAATACTTAACACATTTGTACCCATAATCATAATAAATTCATATAAAGGCAAAATAATCAACTTGGATTCTAACTGCCTATTTATAATTTTAATCTCACATATATGAAGTTGATTAGCAACTAGGGAATCCCCAATAGGTAATTAAGTAAATAATTTAGGAGCTAAGAATTCTATAACTAAATTGAATTCATTCAACACATACTCATATAGAAAATAATGACTTGCTCTAAAATCAAATATAATACTTAAAAATAATTTAAAAATGAATGTCAAACTTATCACCCCATATGGTGGTTCCTTCATCTCTTGCTAGGTCAAATAATAAATTCTAGGGTACAATGACCACTAGAATTCTCTCTCTACGATCATCGTATAGATCTACCCATCTATCACCCTCAAAATCATCGTCTATTATGAGTAAAAGAAGTATCAATGACTACTCTAAAATAGGCTGGCTTTTTCATTTGACTCTAGCTATCTCTAAAGTTAGGTCTACCTTTTACTACTATTTATGGTCACTGTAACACTTTACAACAAGATTGATCACACTTTACTACAACAACAACAACAACAACATCAAGCCTTTATCCCACTACGTGGGGTCGGCTACATGAATCCTTTTTCTCCATTGTGTCCTATTAAAAGCCAAATTCTCGTTTAAATCTAATAAAGAAAGGTCATTCCTAATATTTTCTAACCAAGTCTTTTTAGGTCTACCCCTACCTTTCTTAACACAAGTCAAATCTAATACCTCTACTCTCTTAACTGGGTCGTCGGAAGGCCGCCTTTTTATGTGACCAAACCATCTAAGGCGACTCTCTCTAATCTTATCTTCTACTGGAGCTACTCCAACCTTTTCACGTATATGCTCATTTCGTATCCTATCTCTAAGGGTAAAGCCACTCATCCATCTAAGCATCCTCATCTCTGCCACACTTAACTTAGTATTATGCTTCTCTTTTAATGGCCAACATTCGGCACCATAAAGCATTGCAGGCCTCACTACCATCTTATAGAATTTTCCCTTAAGTTTGAGGGGTACATTTCTATCACATAACAAGCCCGATGCATTCTGCCACTTCAACCATCCAACTTGAATTCTGCTGATAATATCCCCATCTATTTCACCATCACTCTGAACAATAGATCCAAGATATCTAAAACGTGTACTCTTATTAATGACTTGATCGCCCAAAGTCACAATCCCCTCACTAGGACTATTACTGCTAAAATTACACTCCATATATTCCGTTTTAGATCTACTCAAGCGAAAACCTTTAGACTCTAAGGTTGACCTCCATAATTCAAGTTTACCCAATTGATCACACTTTACTGCCTTGTATAAATAAAATATCAACCTATATGCTTATTTTAACAAAATCCATAGATAGAGGCATCATTATTTGACACTAATCCTCCAATGCTCCATGATACTATAGATCCTCTCCTCTTGGAATCCCTAACTTCTAATCAGGACTTCTTCCCACTAGATTTACTTATAGAATGCTCCCCTTCAAACCTCTTCCTATTGACATCACACCTTTATTGGGTGGACAACAAGTTATTCTCCACTAATCAAGCTCTCTCCACGAGCTCAAAAAGTTATATATATATGAATTGGAAGTAGTGGGAACCACATATAATCTCTCATACCTCTTAAAAAATAAAATCATTTCTACTATGGGGTGCTAACCAGCCGGGTAACATACCTAGAAAGAGTTATAAACTCTACCTCATACTACATCACCATCCTGCTCCTTTGCACTAATCTCAAAATATATTTATTTATATTTCTTTGCAGAAGATGGTACAAACTAGCTCCTAAAATATATGTGAGCATTTTATAAGAAACATATACTTTATGTCTCTAGTAAAATATCTTCCTTTCGTAGGCTATGCACCAACACTTTGCTTTTCTATCTAATAAGAATACTCCGAGGGCACCTTCCTTCCATGCATAATGTACTTTTAACTGACTTTTCTAGGCTCATCAACTAATTTTAAATATCCTAAGGCTATACTAAACTCTAGAAATGAGGTAGCGTTAATCTAAGAAAAAGTTGAAATAGATTATACACCTTGTCACCTATCACTCTCATAATTCTAGTATAAGCCTTGCCCATAAGCTAGGCACTAACCCTATAAATTATATCACTAATTATAAAGTCATACCCATCAAGTACTTTGGATTATAACAACCTAATTGGAATGCTATCCATCAACTGCTTCTTACTCCAAGAAGATTCATGATGCATCAATACTTTTATTTTAATTAAATATTAATGGATTCAATTATATGTAAATCTATCATAAAATTAGCAAAATTCTCAAAATTAAATCCCACTCCCTTTCATTTTAAAACTATAAATCATTACCCAAAACTATATAAGCCAATTATTTCAAGCTATTTCTCTAATATCACCCCTATGATACCTTAGGATCTAATAGAAGGATTGAATATCTAAACCTAAATCCTAGCTAAACTTAAAAGTAGAATAAACTAGATCTACATATAAAATTTAAATTAATATTAATTATTTGAGCAACATTTCATTTCATTCATAAAACTGTATATATAATAATCCAATATTCATAAACTATATACGTAAAAGGAATTAAGAATTAGATTTCAAAAAACATATTTAGTCTCTCTAATTTAGATGATCTTGGCTCTACACTTCCCTACTCCATTAAGTATTTCATTATTCTTGAAACATGAGAGAGTAATATAGAGTAAGCACAACCAAATAAGTAGACTTCTTTCACAAGCCCATCATAGAAATCAGTATCAATTTAAAATACTAATAATAATTTATTTAAATGGTTACCAATTTAATAGAGAAAAAAAGAGTACTAGTAAAATATGATACCATAAGGTTTTTATAGTATGCTTTCAACCTTTCACAAAAAAGTTAGTGGTGTTAGAATAATTACTATTATAGTCTTAATTGCACTTAATTGTCTCATATAAAATTCTTATAGAATTTTAAAATTTAGTTGATCGAGCTCACAATGTTATTTAGACATTATTTAATAATTTATTAAGATATGTAATGCACAAATAAGTTACATATGTCTCAATGCCCACTTATAACTCACTTTCACCTTCCATACTCATACATAGCAAGTTGGGCTAGAACATAACATAATAGGATAGAGTAACCTCCCACACCTACATTAAGCATGTGAGGCTAGAATTCTTGCCACATATATATACATAAGACAATTGGATTCATAATAGAATATATCAAGCCCTCATATCATTTTAGAGAGTGCACTTATCTTGTTTTAGAGATCATAACTCCACCAACTCCATGCTATGAATTATCTAATGTGAATGCAAAAGTAGATTATTAGTTTTTAAACAAATGATTATAATATGCACGATGTGTCAAAATTGCCAATAGTAAACCATACATGTATAAAACTATTATTAAACGTTTTCCATTCCAATTCTAATTTTAGAGCTATTACTAAAACCAGAAATGTCTTCTTTGATCAATATACATAGAAATAAGCATAGGATAAACCAAGTAGTGAACATCTAATTTCTTACAACTAAGATATTTTGATTAAAGCATGCGATAATATATAAAAACTTAAATGGTGAAAATATTTATAAACCCAAGAAAAAATCATTTACATTCACATTTTTTTATAAATTTACTAAATTAAAATTAGATAGATGTTTAGAAGTCTTCCTTATGTTTTACAAAATCCTTACTTGGCTTTACATATTGAGCAAGAGCCTTGGCCTCCAAAATTCTCTCTCTGTCAATCCTTCTTCTAAGTAGATAGCTTGACACTCCCAAATACATAGAGCTCTAAGAGTACTTTTAATAACTTACACTTTCTCTATCGCCAATCCAATTCGTATCTTTTCTAAATTTAATTTTGCACTATAAGACTCACAATAACTTAGTAAATCATGATCAAACAAATATTCATTCTAAATTACATTAATTACTTTGAATCTAGAATAGTGGGTTTTATAGTTTGGGAGGAGCTTCTAGGACAAACTTTTGGGGAGAGTCCAGGAGAGTTTCTTTCCTACGCTCTTCTTTAGTTTCTTTTGTAGTGAGGAAGTGTGTATTTGTGCATTTTTTGTATGAAGGATCAGGAGAGAAAATTATTTCTTAATGGAATATTCCTTTTTTGATCATTTCAATTAGTGTTCTTTTTCTTGAAAGTTTTTTATGAAAATTATTAGTTTTGTTTTGTTAATCATGCAAAATAGTGGCCAATTTTTAATTTTATTATTTTTTATTTTTATGATGGAAATAAGTTCTATAATGTAGATTAAGGCTATGATTTTTCATGTTATAAAATATTTCATGTTTCCCCATTCTTACTTTACTTGTGTTTATCCATGCACAAAATTAAAATCTAGTGTGGTTTATGCTCTCGATAAAGGCATATAAGAACAAACAAGGAAGTGCAAAATATAATTATGAAAATATAGACATTTGAAATTTTAGGGTTTTGAAATTTTTAAAGAGATATTGTGCGTGCAATGAAGTTTGATAGTATCATATTTAGTCATAAATTCGCTAAGGTTCCAATGAGCTTGATTGAGATGAGGAACTATTTGAGCTATGATTTATAATCTACTTCTATATGCTCATAATAATCATGTTGGTCATAAATTCAAAATAACTTTAATGGATCTTTATAAGCATTGTAATTTTGTATCATTTCATTTATTCAGAAATATTTTTATTAAGGTTTTAGTTAATATAAATTGGCCACTATTTCATTTAATAAATCACTTAATATAACTAAAACAAATATTATCAATTAAATTGGTAATTAACATGTGAGGATAGCTAACTAGTTTCTTGTAAGAAAGATACTTTTTCAATATTATATTATTTTATATGACATGTACATTTGCATTACATCCTTTAAGCTGGTCAAGTTTTTGGTGTTGTTGCAATGGAATCAACGCCCTTATCCTTTCGAAGTTAATATTAATTTTAAGATCACTAATTTAATCTTACATTTATTTTTATTTTTTAATTTTAATACATTTGCTATGATGTTGTTTATTAATTATTATTTTTAAATTCACTTGTTTTTTTTATCATTTCATTTTATTGGTGGAGTGTTTCTAATTAGTTGTGTTAACTATTGTATTCGTGGTGGAAATTAGTTTTTTGTAGCTCAATTTGATCTAAAATTGAGAAAATTTTGAAGAAAATTGATAATTTAGAAAATCTAAAATTATTTAGAAATTATAGCTAATCAACTCAATGATGAAGAGTAAGCTTGACAACTTAGAGATTATTATAACCCATTAGTTGATGGAATCCACCAAAGTATTACCAAAACAATCTTTAAATCAAATATCTTTTAGCTCAAACATACAATCATTCAAATGGGATAAGACTCATAGTTTTGGGGATCCTGTATTGAGGATCCAAACCAACTCATCGCTAGATTCATATTGATTTGTGCCACCTTCAAGTACAATGGAGTCTTTTTTTTAGGGGAAACCCATAAAGGGGCCTACACATTGATTAAGAAAAAAGGTACACAGTCCTTAAGGGGACCTCAAGCTCTCTACTGCTCAGAAGAGCTACAAGCATAAAATGAAAAATAAAACCTAAGAGCTCAAGTTCCCCACTAAAGAACAATACAAAATAACCTAGGAACCTTATATGGTGCTGAAGGAAAAGCATCCAAGAAAGAGGAGCATACTAGAAAACATCAAAAAGGCTCCTCCAATCTACCATCTTCAGATCCAATCCTACAAGCATCAACACCATACAGATCCTGCAAAGAAATCTGATAGGCAAAAAGGACAAACAAAAATATAAACCAAAAGTAATGTAAAAATATTACAACCATTGGATCATATAAGAATAATAGTCCAACCATTGATCACCATATAACTCAAATAAAACCACATAAAGAAAGTAGCCACCTCTGTTCATAAACAACAAACCCAGCAACCCAAGGACCACGAGACAACATAGAGCTAGACCACCCGGAGCAGTCACCATAGTAACCAGTTAGAGAAACAGAAAGCCCATAAGCAATAGGAAAAACAAAATAACAAGGACCATAATAAAGAATAATAAGAGAAAGAGGATAATAACCATCAATAACACAACCACTATAATGTCAGTAGAACTCCAATTGATCAAGGCCAACACAAACACAATAAAACCAATCCAGCACCGACCCTACCAGGCACCAAGGACACAAGGCCACAATCTCAAAGAAACTATATAGAGAAATAGGCAACCTAGAGCCACCAGGTGAGTCATTCCAACCCAGATAATAATTAAAAATAGATGAGAAGCCAATATAAACACCCCCACCATATAGCCAAACCAAAAACATGGATAAAAACCCCCAATAAATAGAGAGGTAACAGACCCAATAAACTCAGGTAAAGCAAACCCCAGCCAACAACCAAACAACAACCCAACCAGCATGTATCCAAATGGTTAATGCCATCACATAAACAAAAAAATTAGTCCAGTACCAACCCTACTAGGCGAAAAGGAAGCAAAGCCAAAAAGGAGCACTAGGAAAACCAACATATATAACAGAATAAAAGGGAAGCACATCATCAAGGTACATATCAAAATAACACCAACTACCCAAGGAGCCAAAAGACCAATACCCAGCAAAATAGTAAACTAAACAAAAGTCCCCCAAAATTGACAACATAAATAGGGCAACCAAGAAGGGACCAGGAAACCATAGCAAATAGACAGAGTAACAGAAAGCCTAGAACCACCAGGAAAACTAAACATCCCAGACTAGAACAAAGAACAATAAAAGAAGAAGAATAGTAACCAATAATAACACAACCACTATAATGCTAGTATAACTCTAAGAGATCAAGGCCAAACAAAATATTAAAAAACTAATCGAGCACCGGCCCTACCAAGCAATAAGGCAGCAAGGCCATAAACCCAAAGCAACCATCCAGAGAAATAGACAACCAAGAACCACCAGGTAAGTCATGCCAACTCAGGTAATAATTCAAAATAGAGGAGGAATCAGTATAAACACACACAACATACAACCAAACCAAAATAGGGAAAAAACCCTAGCAAACAGAGAGATTATAGACCTAAAAAACCTAGTTAAATCGAACCCCAGCCAGAAGCCAAATAACAACCCAACTAGTAGGTATCAAAAAGATCAATGCCAATATGGAAATAGAAAAACCAATCCAGCATTGGACCCACCTGGCACCAAGAAAGTAAGGACAAAGAGGAGCACTAGGAGAAGCAAAACCAATCAACAAAATAAAAGGGAAGACAAAAATACAATAGCAGGAAGGTCCAAAACCCAAAAACCAACAAAAAAAACACCTTAAGTTCTAACATGGGGAACAACAATAAAATCAAGTATGAGAAGCCCTTTTAGAGCCATCGAAAGGTTGGGCCCAATAAAATCAGATAAACACTCTAGACCACACCCCAAATTAGAAATCAAGGTATCATAGACATTATCATTTTGTAGATATGATAGAACAAATAATTCAAGAAGATCAAAAGATTCTTGATTTCCCTCACCTGATAAAATAGATCAGGATTGCAACCCGTATCATCATCAAAATTTAAGAATTGGAAATTATAATCGTAATTAACCTCAATAAAAACATTAGTTAAGTTGAGAGAAATATATAACCTTAAACCATAAAGAATATCCATGGTAGCAGCATAGAACACATCAGCATTATATAAGGGACCAACAAAGGCCATAATAATACTAACATCACTATCTCTGATAACCCCATTAAAACCCACGATAGAATCAATTCTAGCACCATCCACATTGAGCTTATAGAAATTAATGGGGGGTTTGATCTAGTAAATAATTCTAGAGTCTTTGGTAATGCAACCACCCTCCAAATTAAGACCTAAATCCGGACGAACAAAAGAATAATTTTTAAAGTTCTTAAAAGTGATTAGTTTAATAGAGAAAAGAGCCAAAATCTAATCTTTAACATTCTGGATAACTTTAAGATGATTTATACAAATACTTTTGGTGATGCAAACTTGATGTTTGTTCTTGAGGCCAAGTCAAGATTCAAATCTAGTTTACCCCTTGTTATTAATGAAGGTGGGTTACTTCAACCCAAAAAATAATTGGATTACATTGGAAAGGGAAAGAAGGTGTTAATGGATGTCTTGGATAAATTTTAGAATTTATATTGTTTTCAAAAAGAAGAAAAATTAGATCTTAAGTCATCCAATGTTGCGTCTCAATTTTTTGAATTAAAAATCGATCTGGTGGTGTCGATGGATAGTATTTGTTATAATGTGTCTGATAGAATTGATAATGAAAAATTTGTTTGTGGAGTTTCAAACTCTGTCAAGGTTCATAAGCTGTAGCTGTGGAGAAGATCTCTATAATTGGGGTTGCTGATGTTGTGCAACATTCTGCTAATGATTTGGTTAAGGTATGCAATTGCATTTTTGTTGAACTAGGAAATTGCAAAGATGTTGAGAATTTGATTACTGATCATCCTCCCCAATCGAGCAAGGTGGTAGCCGATGCTTAGAATAAAAAAAAAAAACAATTTTAAACCAATTGATTTTGATTTTGGTGACTGTTTATCTCAAGATGTGGTAGTGAAGCTTCATATGCAAAATGAGGTAGAAAATACAAACAAATTGCTCAAATCCTTGGTGGTGAAGGTGTTTGGAGAACTTGTTCCATGCCATGTTATCTATATGGAGTTAAGGAGGCAAGGACTCAATTTGGAAAATTCCATATGAATTTGCTTGGATTGGGATGGGTTTTATGTGCATTTGAAGATCCAAAGGCTCTTGAATTAGTTATTTCTAGTGGACCTTGGAATGTGAATGGACATATCATAGGTTTGGACAAATGGGGTCCTTCATTTCAGCCTACATCTTTAAAAGGATTAACAGCTCCATTCTGGATTAGGATGCCTAATATATCATTATAGTGTTGGGATGAAATTAATGTCTATAATATTGCTTCAAAGGATAGAACTCCATATTTAATTGATGAAAACATGTTTCAATGGGGAAGGAGGGAATTTGCCAGAATCTGTGTTAGGATCAAGCTTAAGAATAAATTTCCATTGGGTGTTTGGGTGGAGGGAAGTTCTGATAAATTATACCAGAAGATTGAATATGAAAGAATTTCTGACTTTTGTTTCAATTGCGGC
Source organism: Dendrobium catenatum (assembly GCF_001605985.2). Lineage (NCBI taxonomy): Eukaryota > Viridiplantae > Streptophyta > Magnoliopsida > Asparagales > Orchidaceae > Dendrobium > Dendrobium catenatum. Next base: position 3,447,147 of record NW_021319309.1, on the reverse strand, counting down.
AAGATTGGCCATTTGAAGAAGAGCTGTACAAGTGTCAGGTTAGAAAATATTATGGTCTCCAATCAAACAAAAAATTCTAATGAAGGCCTTGATGTTTCAAAGAAGCCGAACAAAAATGTAGGATTACTGGAAGATGGAGTCAATGAGGTTAACAAAGAAGGATATGGACCTTGGATTCATGTGGACTATGGGAAGAGAAGAATCATAAACTAAAAATTCAAAAATACTTGGACTCGACCCGTGACAAAAGAAGCTAACAAGTCTTTAAATGTGAAAGAAGATGGAGTTGCTATGAAGAATCAAGGAATGAAGAAAGGTGAGAATGCTGTGAGAAAACAAAATAAAGATGTTAATGTGGAAAAAGTCTCTCTGTTTGAAGAACTGCATATTGAGGTAAATTCTAGCCCTCCTTGTAACGACGATGAGGTCAGGGTGAATGAATTCTAAGTTAAAGGCAGGAATGTTGTTTTGAATTCTTCTTGCATTCCCAATAATGTCAATGAATTTGACATCTTAAATCAATTGGTTGAGGAAGGAGAATGCCTAGATACTGAGGTATTGGAGTCTCCTGTTGCATCTTATCTTAAAGCTGGAAGTGTAAACAATGTCCTCTAGGTTGAAGCTGATTTAAAGGTAGTTCAAATGGGCATCTCAGAAGATGGGTCTTCTAATGTGAAGAAAAAAGGTACAAAACAGCTTAAAGGATTGGGACCTATTAAATTGGTTCCAAGAAATAGAAGATTGGAAGGAGAATCGAAGGAGAAGATGGGGAGATCTTCATCTATTGTACAATGATGTCTTCCATAGGATTTTGGAATTGTAGAGGAGATATGAAGAGTAAAGCTTCTCTATACCTAAAGGAATTTATAAAGGAGCATGGGGTGTTCTTTATTGGGTTACTTTAAACCAAGCTGTCATCTATTGATATGACAGATGTTAATTTGCTGGTAGGTAATGATTGGGACTTTTTTCATTTTCCATCTCAAGGTTTGTTTGGAGGCATTATGGTGTTATGGAAACACAATATGGCTTCGTTTAATATCTTGGAAACTTCTCCCCAACTTGTAGTAGGGGAGTTAGATGTTCTTAACAAAGGAAAGTGGAGAATTGCTGTAGTCCATGGGAGTAAGGAAATTTATAAGAGGATGTCTCTATGAGATAGATTGGAATATAATTTTTCTAAAGATATTCCTATTATAGTGGGAGGAAACTTTAATTTCTTACTATCTAAGGAGGAAAAAAAGGAGGGAGAAGATTTATTTTTTCCCTTGGACCTAAAGAGATGAAGTCATATTCAACATTTAATTATTTACATGAGGTTTGGTGTATTGGACCCAAATACACTTGGTGCAACAACAAAAAGGGGGCTGAAGGGATCTTTGAGAAGTTAGATAGATGTCTTCTAAATTCAGCAGCTTGAACTCTTCTCACCATTTGGTGGTTAAGCATTTAGCTAGAGTTGCATTGGACCATTGCCAAATTTTATTAAACTTATTGGATTTCAACTTGTTGTGTAAAAGAATATAAAGTTTAAAGATATATGGGCCTCAATTCTAGCTTCAACGGTAGTGGTTATAGATGCTTGGAGGAAAAAATCTATTGGAGACACCTTCCTAAAATTTTGAATCAAAAAATGAATAGGTCTTTAAAAGCTTTGTATTATTGGAGTAAAGCAAAACTCAAAGACTTAAATCAATCTAAACAAGTGCTGAAGAAAGAAATTATGGATTTGCAAATTAAGGGGGCTGAATTCGGACATCTTTCAGATGAGGACTTGTGGCTTTTGAAAATGAAAATTGATGGTTCAAACTCTACATTGGCTCGACTTTGTACATGGTGGAAGAAGAAAGACAAGGTTAAATGGCTTGTGGAAGGTTAAACAAAATCAAAAATGAAAATGGGTTGATTGTTGAAGATCAGCACCACATAGAAGATGTTTTATTTCGTTATTTCAAGTATAAGTGGAAAGGTAGGAGTTTCTCTATGGTTGGGTGGCCCAATCCGTGGAATAGTTTAAATGAAGAAGATATGCATGTATTGAATAGATAATTTTCTTTGGGAGAAATGGAGACGGTAATCAACGATCCTGATGGGAACATTGCTCTGTGGCATGATGGTATTTCATATTCATTTATCAAATCATATTGGGCCATAATTAAGGATGATTTATGGAATGCTATGGATCTCTTTTTCAAATCTAGGAAGATGTGTAAAGAGTGGAAAGATACTATTATAGTGTTGATCCCAAAGGTAAAAAATCCTTTGTCTCCTTCCAATTTTAAACTGACTAGTCTATGCAACTCAGTTTATAAGATTGTAGAAAAGATGATTTTAAATAGATTGTTGCTAGTTATGCCTAAATTAATCTCAGAAGAACAAGTGGATTTTTTGAAAGGGAGGTCACTTTCGGATCATTTTTTAGTGGATCATGAAATCTTCCACAAGTTTAGGTATTCTAAATCTTCCAAAGGTTTAGTCTCCTTTAAAACAGATATGGAGTAAGCATATGATTCAAAGGGATGGCCAACTTTGTTTAATGCATTGGAGTATTTTGGTTTTCCAAAAAAATTGCTAATCTTATTTTGGATTGTGTTTATAGTCCTTGCTTTTGTTTATCAATCAATGGGAATTTTTCTATTTGTATTGAAGCAAGGAGCGGCTTAAGGTTGCCCTTAATCACCTTTCTTATTTATCATTTGTGCACAACTACTTTCAAATGCTTTTTCACAAAAAAGGATTCAGTCTGTATTCATATTTCTCCTAATTGGCCAAAGGTTTCTCACTTACTCTACGCGTATGATATTATTATTTTCTCTGAAGTAAGTATGAAAATGATAAAGGAAATTAAAGGTATCCTTATGGACTTTTGTGGTTGGACGGGTCAAAGGGTGAACTTTACCAAATTTGGAATTTTGTTTGGGAAAACAGTTAAGTCAAGAGAAGGAAGAGAAAAGCAATTGCAAGAATTATGAATTTTAAGGAGATCAAAGAATTTTCCTATTTGGGTATCAAAGTTGCTTTAAGAAGACTAGTAAGAGCTGAATTTCAATTCATCTTACACAAAGCCTTGAGTATGTTGAGTGTGTGGGGTTGCAAATTTATTTCTTTGTCCGGTAGAATTACTTTAGTCAAATTAGTTTTGCTTTCCTATCCTACTTTTTATTCTACTCTTTCTTTGGTTCCAAAAGGTGTTTTGAATGAAGTAGATAAGCTATGTAGAAGTTTTATATGGAACAAGAAGGATGGAGGAGATGGACTTCAAAATGTGTGCTAGGATTCCATGTGTAGACCAAAAAACTTGGGTGGCTGAGGAATTGTTCCTATTCAAAGAAAGATGGTCCATTAAAAACCAAATTGGCATGGAGATATTGCCAAGATAGAGAATCTTTGATGCATAAAGTCCTTTTCCTAAATATGGTCCAATCTTTGATGATCATTCTTTGGTTAAAGCAGGTTCAACTACATGGAAACTAATATACAGTGGTGGGGAATTTCTTAAACCTATTGTCAAATGGAGAATTGCAAATGGTAAATCTATTAATGTCTTCAAAGATACTTTGTTATTGCATAGATGCATTGATAAATGGCCAACCTTTTAGCAATCAGTTGAGTGCAATGATCTCACGGTTGACATATTTATTTGTAATGGTTGCTGGGATGTAGGGAAGCTTGGAGATTGCTTTGGAGTAGATCTTGTAAATATGATCTATAGTATTCAAATTTTATATGAATGTTCAGATGATTAATCGGAATTCATTAATATGATTTCTGGTAAGTCAATTTCATCTATGGCAACCGAATCATTGGATATATGTTATAAAGAATTTTTTGGTTGGGAATGATTTAAAAAGTTTAAACTCAATTCTAGAGTGGATACATTTTGGTGGAAAATACTTAAAAATGCAATTCTAACAAATCAATTCTTATGTTATAGAAGATTACAAGGGAATAATGGATGTCCAAGGGGATGTGAGGCTGTTGAAGATATTTAGCACATTGTTACCAAATGCAGGAAAATAAAAGAAGTCATTCAGCATTTAAATAACTAGAATTTCAATATTCCTAGTTTCAACTCCTTTGAGTTATATTGTAAATGGTTGAATAGCCAAAATCATTGGTTGGTTAATCTTTTTTTGCAACATGGTGTTCTTATCATGGAAAGCAAGGAATGAGTATGTTCATGATGGTCTTGTAACCAGCCTGTTGGTAGTTGCAACAAATGATGTGAATTGTTTTTCTATTTCTAAGTATTTTAAATATTTTAACTCAGGTATCTGGGATGTTAATCAACCGGCCAGGTTGTTGGATAATAATTGGCATCCTCTTCCACCCGATTGGATAAAAGTTAATATAGATGCTTCCCTATGTTCATCCTGTAAGGTGGGGATCGGTGGCATTTCTCATGACCATAAGTGGAGATTCTTGTTGGCATTTGGTCAAACGTGGGTTCATTGGGATATATCTTCATTGGAGCTTCAAGCTATTTTATAAATCAAGGATGTGGTTAAAGATTGGATGCTTGTTACAAGGGCATAATTATAGAAGGATACAATGAAAATGTCATCAGTTTCATTCAAAGTATTGTTAGGAAAGGTGGAAACGACTTCAAAGATCTATCCTTTACCAAAGATGTCAAATTTATTATTTTTAATTGTGTGAAAAGGGAAAGTAATAAGTTAGCGGATCTTTATGCTAATTATGCAATTTTTAGTTCTTTTTTTTTGTTTGATTTAGTCATGAATTAGGTTCCTCCTTTTTTTAATTTGTTAAAGGAGGAATAAAATTCTATTAGGATGTAATCCATTTTTTAGTTATTAATGAAGCATTTTTTTCTTTTGTTAAAAAAAAATATAGATTTTAGAACTATAAAATCTTATTAGAAAGGTATTTAAAAGATTAGTACATCCATTTTTAAAGATATTTCAAAGGTAGAGTTTGCATAAGAAATTCTCAAGGTTTTTAGAGGTTCTTAAGAAGCTGACCATTTATATTGTATTTGTAGAAGCTCTTGAGTAGATGCCTAGCTATATTAAATTTAAGAAGGATATCTAACACAAAAATAGAAAATGGGGTGAGTTTAAGATTGTATCACTAACTAAGGAATGTTGTGAAATTATTCAAAATAAATTCCATAGAAGTTGAAGTGCTTAGAGAGTTTTACCATTCCTTATACTATAGGGGAGATATTTTTATAGAAAAGTACTAAATGATTTGGGAGAGAGTATAATCCTCATGCACTTATCCATGTTAAAAAAAAGACCTAAGAGAAGCTTGACCTACCACTATTACCCTTCAACTGGCTAATAGATCATTGACTTATCCTAAGGTAGTGATAGAGGATATTTTGGTTAAGATAGACAAATTTATCTTCCTTACTAATTTCATTATGTTAGATTAGAGGGAGATAAGGTGATGCTAATCATTATAGGGAGAAATTCTTTGTAACTTGTTGAGACATGATAGATGTTAAGAAAGGAGAACTGACCATGAGAGTCCAAGATTAGGATGTAAACTTTTATGTCTTTCTAACATTATAGTTTTCTAATGACACTAGTAATGATTACAACTTAAGAGTAGACGAAGTGGATAAGAGTGTGGATGAAATTATTGATGAGATATTTGATGTGGTTATAATAGAGGAAGTGTTGAATGAGGTTGATATAAGAGAGCCAAGAAGTGACACTGCTTAGGAGCTATACAAAGATTGTATAAGGAGAGACTTAAGTTGTAGATACTCATTTTCTTGGGAAATAAATAAAACTTTCTATTATTAAGGGACCTGTTGCTAATTTATATTGAAGAATTATAATTTTAATGATAACAAACATTCATAGCATTCCAATTTCCTTACTACTGTTACTACATCACATCTATTTTAGTTTCCATGCTATTAACTTTTTAGGTCCACAAGATCAATTACAATTTAAGCCAACTCAAGATTGGGTAGATTAGGACTGAGTCAGTTTGTAAGTGTAATTCCAGTGGTCTTTTCCATTTCTTGTGTCAAATGTAATAAGGTGGATCCCAATATTAAGTAACCTCACACACACACACTCAGGGAGATAAATTCTATAGGTTCAAGAGTTTTTATGTTTTTGATCATATCGTACATGATGAACCAAAACGGTGTTGGAAGATCAGCTAAAAACAAAAATACTAATCAGGTCATCTATGTTAAGTCACCCAAATTAAGCAAATCATCACGATCAATCTATACATCATCCTGGATGATATGTTTAAATTAGAAAATCTTAGTCGCCAAACTCATTAAGGCAAGGTTTTATATTTAGAATTTTGTTTTAATTATACATGAAAATCCTATATTATCTTAGATGATACATTAACATATGCCTAAACTAGTCAGGTGATTAAGGAAAGTAATTAAGGTTGGATTGATTGATCATATCATCCTAGACGATCGTAGGATCATCCTGGACAATCAGTAAGAAAAACCTTAGTATTCTCCTAAATTACATGGATGACTAGAATGATATGCTGGATAATAATCCCTAATTTTGAACTAATCATAGAGTATGATCCATGAATCATCTTGGATGATAAGTTATAATTTTTCATCATCCAACATGTATCTCCTGGATGACCATAATGTTTTTCTGGATGATAATCCCTAATTTTGAACTAATTTTATAGGATTATCCAAGAATAATAAAAAGTAATAAGTTATATTTCTTCATCCTCTAACATATATCTCCTAGATGACCAAAACGATGCACTGGATGATATGTATGATTTTGAACTAATCATATAGGATGATGTCCACATCATCCTGGATGATCAAAATAGACTATATGTTCTAATCATCCAACCATCACAGATCATCCTTGCTGAAAGGGTGAAATATAATGATTGTATCGGATGATATGTTAATCTTCCTGGATGATCTATGACAAAAATTTACAAAGTAGGGAAAATTTTAAGGCATTATTTATAAGATCTCTTGATAATTATTGATAGTATCTTTTGCTGCTTTCCTGAACTGAGAGAGCTTAGAGAAGGGGAGGGAGGGCTTGGGAGAGAGAGAGATTCTTTTGTGGGGGAGTTTTTTAGGTATTCACAAAGGTTGCTCTAAATAAGGATTACTATTGTCTTCTCCATTCTTCATCCTTAGATCCTTGGGGGCTCTAGGAAGGTCTTCTTGAGAAATCGATCAAGGTTCTCTGCCTGCTTTAGGAGGAGACAAAAGGAGTTTGGGATCTCTTCCTCACTGAGGTAGGTGAAAAGGTGTTTGTTAAAGCTTATCTGCCTTACTGTAGGAGCAAACAAAGAGTCACTATATTTTAGTGCAATTCCTGGAAGAGAGGTTCTAAGCAGTGGACGTAGTTCAAGTTGATTAAACCACTATAAAATCCAGTGTGTTTTCTCTATGTTATTCCTGCACTTTATTTTTTTGCATATTAATTTCCATGATTGATTGAATTTATTTTAAAATATACAAAAAAGTTTCAAAAACTTTTTACTTTTCATTTAAGAATTTTTAAAACCCAATTCACCCCCTTCTTGGTTAGCCTCAGGCTAGTTCTTAAGGGCCTAACAACCTTAACGAACTTTTAAGTGGTATCAGAGCGATATTCATAAAATTTAGTTTTTGAAAACTTTTAAATTTTAATCCATGGCTAGCTTTGGTAACTAAAATACTACAGAAGGGTATTCTATTACTTAACCATAACTATTTGATAATATAATTTTTAATTTCTAGAAAGCTCGCATGTACACATTTTCACAATCTATATATTATCGCATGTGGAAGCTTGTTAAAGAAGGGTATTCTACAACAACACATGAAATCAATGGCATCAAAACATAAGTTCCTTTTACTGAATGGAGTGTTAATAATAGGGATCTAGCATAACTTAATGTTAAATATTTAAATTATTTTTTCTATGCACTGAAATCTAAAGATAACATACGTGTTTCAACTTGTGCAACTGTTAAAGAAATATGGAAAAGATTGTATATAACTTATGAGGGAAAAAGCAAAGTTAAGCAATCTAGGTTGAATATCTTAATTCATGACTATGAACTCTTTCACATGAAACCTAGTGAATCAATATGTAAAATGTATACTAGGTTTACTCAAATTGTCAACTCCATGCATGCCTTAGGAAGAGACCTAACTAACTATGAGAAAATTAATAAAATATTGATATAGTTGCCTTTTTTCTTTGATGCTAAGATTATTGTTATAATTGAGTCTAAGGATTTGACTATTTACTCTATAGACAACTTACTTGGATCAATCATTGCTTATGAGCAAGAAGTGAACCAAAGGCAACTTTATGAAGGTGAGAAGAAGAAGGAGAAAATTTAATCCTTAAAGGCTTATGATACAAATTATAACTCTTCTGGTTCTGAAAGTGATGATGTTGCCTTAATTACTAGGCAATTAAGCATCATCAAAAGTGGAACGAAGGTAAGAGTAGCAAGAATTCTAAAGTATCTTCTCATGTGATTTATTTTGAATGCAGGAAGCTCGGTCATGTAAAAGCTAATTTCCCTACACTTAAGGCTCACCCAAAAAAGGAGAAGGGTGAGGAGAAACACAAGTTTAGGAAGGATATGAATGGGATCCAAAAGGATTTCTGGGGAAATTCTACAGATAACTCCTCTAAATTGAAGCTGAAAATGAGACAACGAACTTGTATTTAATGGCAGACGAACATCTTGGTCATTCTAACCAAGAAGAGGTATGCAAATTATCTATGATATATTGTTTAAAGTTTCTAAAATAATCCACTCATCTTATAGGAAGCTTAAAAAATTGCATGCTAGCTTGAAACTTAAATTTTTGAATTTATAAAAAGAGCATGAAATTTTGATTAAAGATCGTTCTACACTTGATAGCAATCGCATGAAACTATTGAATGAGTTTGATTAATTAAATAAATAGTATGAATTATTAAAATCATCCTACAATGAACTTAAAAATGATTTCAAAACATTTATAGATGAATTTGAGAGTACAAAGCACTACTTAAAAGTTAACAATATTGTTTTAAAAAGTTCTAACTCATTTTTTAAAGTTGAATAGAAAGCACTTGAGGAAAATAGGATTCCACCCACACTTGAACAATTTTTCAATCCTTATCCGAAGACAAAAATTTTGAAACCTATGAAAAGGCACTATAACCTGAATAAATTATTAAACCCTTTTCCTACTGTTAGATATTTTTTATGTGGCATGCTAAGACATATTTCCCACACATGCATCGTTCACCATAAAACACATTTGGTGTGGAGAACCAAATTGCACGATTCATAGCATAGTAGACATTCATTGCATTCTTCTTTCCATAAGAAGGGACCCAAACTTGTTTGGGTACCTAAATAAAATGTTTGATGATTTTGTAGGTGTTCTCTCATATAAGACCTCATGAGAGCATGTGGCACTTGGATAGTGGATACTCATGCCATATAACTGGAGATGCTAATCAATTCATTTTATTAGAGGCCAATGTTGGATGCAAAGTCACTCTTGGATAAAATACCACTAGGAAAGTGGTGGGCACAAGTATAATTGAAAACTCCAAGAATCTTTTGATTGAAAATATTTTTCTTGTTGATGGCTTGAAACAAAACTTTCTTAGTATCAGTCAGCTCTGTTATAAAGGTTTTATCATAAAATTTTTGTCAAACACATGCATCATTAGCTTGAATAGCAATACTATTTTACGGGATAAAAGGAACAACAATGTTTATATGCTTGATTTAAGTAATATTGAATATACTGCATCATTTTATTTAAAAACTGTTGCTAATGAGTCTTGGTTGTTGCATAGGAGATTATGTCATGCTAGTATGAAAACACTTAGAAAAGTAATCCAAAAAGACTTAGTGAGATAAATCCCCAAGCTTAAGTTCACTAAGGAGCACCTATGTGATGCTTGTCAATTGAGGAAATAAGTCAAATTTAAGCAAAGTTCTCTTCCTATTCCATTAAGGACATTAGAACCTCTAAAACTTTAGAAGTCCTTCACATGGATTTATTTTGACCCATTAACACTACCAGCTTAGGCGGAAAAGCCTTTTTAGATTTTTTATAGTTGATGACTACTTGAGGTTCACTTGGATTAGATTTCTGTCACAAAAAAATGAGTCCTTCGATGAATTTAAATCTTTCTCCACTTAGGTTCAGAAAAAGTTAGGTTGTGAGATCTTGACCCTTTATAGTGACCATAGTGGAATGTTTGAAAATGAGAGATTTGGAAACTTTTGTGAGGATCATAGGATTAGTCACAACTTCTCAGCTCTTATGATCCCTCAACATAATGAGATAGCTGAAAGGAAGAGCAGGACCTTAGTAGAAGCTGCTAGAGCCATACTTATTGAGTATTTACTTCCAAAATACTTTTGGGCTGAAGCGATAAACATAACGAATAGGGTGAATATTTGATCCAAACTGAATAAGACACCCTATAAGATCATTAAGGGAAGGATAAACAATATTTCTCACCTCCACGTCTTTTTTTATAAGATTTTCGTTATAAATAATAAGAAATTACTCTTAAGAAAGTTTGACCCAAAATATGATGAAGGAGTGTTATTAGGCTATTCAAGTGTAGGGAAATCCTTTAGAGTGTTTAATAAGAAGACTTTGGTGGTGGAGGAGACTATAGATGTAGTGTTTGATAAATCTAATTCTGAGAATTCTAAAGTTGTGGAAGAAGATGAAAAAGGTGAGATTATCCAAGGAGTAGAAAATATAAATTTGGAGGGATGGGTATAACCTTAAAACACTATTGAAGTAGGTGAGATTACCCAAGGAGTAGATTCTATAAATTTGGAGGAAAGGGTAGAACCGTGGAACACTTTGCCTAGAGATTGGAGGTATTCTTTGACTCTTCCTAAATAACTGATCTTAGGAGACCCTTATGAAGGTGTTAGAACTCGGCGTGAACTTAGAAAAGAAGTTAACCACTCTACCTTCAACTCAATGACTGAACCCACCAACATTAATCAAGCACTTTATGATGAATTCTAGATATTATCCATATAAGAGAAATTAAATGAATTTATTAGGAATGATGTTTGGAAGCTTGGATAAAGATCAAAGGGCCAAAGCGTAGTAGGGTCCAAATGGGTCTTTAAGAATAAAATAAATGATTCTAATGTGGCGGTTAGGAATAGCATAAGATTTGTGACTAAGGGGTGTAATCAAATAGAAGGGATTGATTTCAAGGATACTTTTACCCTTGTAGCTAGATTGGAAGCAATTAGAGTGCTACTAGCCTTGTTATAAAGGATTTAAGGTTTTTCATAAGGATGTTAAGAGTGACTTTTTAAATGGAGTAATAAAAGAAGATGTGTTTAAAGAGCAACCCCTAGGTTTTGGTAATTCTCATTTTCTAAATCATATTTTCAAATTAAAAAGGCTTTATATAGATTAAAATAAGCACCCAGAGCTTGGTATAAGAGGCTTAGGACATTTCTACTAGAAAGGGAGTTTATTAAGGGGATCGTAGACACCGCCCTTTTTTTTTAAGGAGAATAGGAGATGAATTACTCATTGTTCATATCTATGTTGATGATATACTTTTTGGATCTTCTGATAAAATGCTATGTGATAATTTTTCTGAAATGATGAGTAATGAATTTGAGATGAGTATACTGGAGAATTATCCAACTTTCTAGGGTTTAACATAAGATAAATGGATGATGGAAACTTTCTTAATCATTTAAAGTACATTAAGGACATCTTGAAGAAATATAAAATGGATAAAGACAAGCCAATAAACACTCTCATGATATCTAATGTTCAATTAGATAATGATTCAAATGAAAAATTAGTTAATTAAAAGAAATATAGAGGAATAAATGGATTGATTCTTTACTTGACTGCTAGCCAACTAATATAATGTTTTGGATTTGTCTTTGTGTTAGATTTCAAGTTATTCCAAAGTTTTCCCTCTTGATTACAGTTAAGAGAATCCTTATGTATTACTAAGGAACCCAAAACTTAGGAATCTGGTTTCTAAGGCACAACACTTATGTTGAGATTATAAGATATTCTGATTAAGATTTGTAGGGTGTAGGGTGGGTAAAAAAGTACCTCTGGAATGAGTCAATTCATATGACAATCCTTAGTCTCTTAGTTTAGTAGAAAACAAAACTCAGTTGCACTTTTCACTGCTGAAGCTGAATACATAGCCTTAGGAAGTTGTGTGGCCCAAGTCCTGTGATTAAAGCAAAAAATTTTGGATTACCTGAAGGCACAATGTTAATTTTACATGATAAAACTAGTGCCAACTATATTTCTAAAATTCCTATCCAACACTCTAGAACCAAACATATTGACATAATGCATCACTTTATAAGGGACCATGTTACTAAATGAGACATTGAGATACACCATATAACAACAAAAAACCAATTTTGGCTGACATTTTAACTAAACCACTATCCTTTGAAACTTTCAGCATGTTAAGGACCAAATTAGGTGTCATAGACATAAATGCATGAACTTAATGATTTCTGAATTATAAATTTTCTATTTTTTATCTTTCTTTAGTCTTTGTTGTTTGCTTGCTTATTTTGCTTGTTCTTGTGCTGCTATTTTATTTTATGTTTGATGCTTTATTGTTATATTTTTTTTACTTCTAATTTATTTTATTAATCACTGCTAGAATACAAGTTTGGCCTTATTTTATTTTTGAAAATTTGTAATCAATGATTGACATCATTAAATCAATTAAATGGAGAAACACTGTTGATTGTTTACATTCCTCTAACTCCTTTTAGCAGTGTAATTTTATTTTCTAAACAAAAGTTTATCTTAAATTAATAATAGGACTTTGCGATTGAGATCTTTTCTATCTTCTTATAGTAATCTATCTCATATATATATTGTTCAAAGTAGTCAAATCTCTTTAAAGCTTTCTTGATCATGTTGTTGCATTTATCATATGAATTTGATTCTGCTTTGTGGTTTACTCCTCCTTATATTAGAGAGTGAGTTTTTTTTCTCTATTATCTATAAAATATTCTCAAAATTGAGAATATTTAAAAGTTTTGAAAGGGAGCTAGCATGAAAAAATGACAAGATGCATAAAATGTGCCCAAAAGAAAAAATTGAAAAGATGTGTAATGATCACCAAAAAGTTGAAAGATACATAAAGTGTATTAGAAGAATCAAAAGATGCCCAAAGTGCACGAAATAATTGACAAGAGGCATAAACTGAGCCCACAAAAAATCATGATTCCTTCTCTTTCAAACCTTTAAATCTTAGAATAATTCATGTGTCACTTAATATTTTCAAAGTCTTGATTTTAAAATTCATGATTGTGACTAATTATTTTGTTATATTCATCTATAAGATATTTTTGTAGAGTGAAGTTTTGAATGTATCACTTTTTCTTATCTGATTTCTTTTTTTGAGTTATATCTTTTTTGTCAAAAGATGGTTTACCCTGTAAGAAGTCTGAGCTAGGGTTAACAGGATCGATTGTTCTACTATTTTTTGGATTTCATCGATGTTAATTAATTTTTTTGCTAATTTTTAATTTAATCATAAGGAAAATTTATCTTTGTCTAGAATTGATTAAAAAAAACTATTTCTTTCATTTTTTTATCATCCTTTCATTGCTTTATGTTTAATTTTTACTCATTTTTATGTATTAGGGCCTCTTCTGATCAACTCCTTCTATCATCAAAATTTTCATTTTTTTATCACATCATCCTCGATGATATTCCTATCATCTTAGATGATATCATCAAATTACCCTTCATCATCCATCCGCTAGCTGATCTGACTTAATTATTAGAGATTATATTGGATGATCCACATCACCTAAATTATCTGATCAAATTCTACTTAATTATTTGTGATCATCCTGGACGATTCACCTGTTCATTTTAGATGATCCATGTGGCAAAAATAGTTAAACATTTTAAATTTGGCCTGTACGATTCATTATTGCTAATCATCTTGGATGGTCCACCTAATCATCCTGGATGATACATTTCATCAACCGTTATCCAGCATGACTCCTCAGGATGATCACCTGTGTCTAATCATCCTGGTTGTCATAAATTCTTTTGATCAACCTAGATGATCTTGCAATCATCATGGACTATGTCACTGAATCTTTATAAATGGTTGAATTCAATTATTTTCTTCACCATCAAATCCTTCAAAACTTCTTTACTTCTAACAAAAACTATCAATCCTAATCAACGTCTAGTGGGAAAGGTTTAGGATGGTGATTTGAAACTACTATCCTTGAGGGCATCTATAGGCTTTCGATTCCTTGAGGCGGTTGATCAAGATGCCTATCTTTGGTATAAAATTGTTGGGATCAGACCTTCGTGGATTATCAATCCTCGAACCCTCACTTACCAGATACTAGATCTGTTCACTCACACCTCCCTCACTTTTATTATGACACTAGCTTTCCCATTCAATTCTAAACTCCTCTATGAGTTCTTTGATAGTCTAAGAATCAATGTCACTTACATCGTACTATAGTCCTATGTTCACAGATGCCCAGTAGAAATCACTTACCAAGACTATCATGAACTTCTCCAACTTTCTACCATTGGAGACAATCTTCATATCTTATCTTGTGATCTTGATTTTAATTGGGGTCCGATCAACTAATTACTAAGGAACAATAATGTTGCCTTCCATGATGGTCCCTCAATCACCTTAGTAAAAGATGCTAAGACAATTCAATATGTCCTTAGAACCTCAGTGATCCCAAAGACTGGTAACCATGTTCATATTATTCTCGTACTCTCAATCATCACCTATTATATAATGTCATATGGGGAGTTCAATGCCACTGCTATTTTCTTTCACTACATTAAGCACCTAACTAATATTAAGGATAAAAGGCATAAAAAAGCACCCAATCTTTCCTTAGGACATATCATAGCTTTTGTTCTTGAAACTAAATACAACCTCTAATATCCTACCCCATCAAACTATAAACATGCCAAATAGACCAATAGATCCTTCGATGTTCTTCATAGTATTCATCTCCATCTAGGGAATGAGGAGGCTGAGGAAGCCAAGGAGGAAGCTATTCCTACATTTATTCCTTCACATTCTCCTATCCACCAATATTCACAGCTGGATAAGCTGGTGGAGAGGTTTGACTAGTAGGAGGCCAAGTTTAACACCTACATTGTTTCACAGAAGACACAACATATGGCAAATGTTGATTGATTAAATGCATACATAGCCCAACAATACAACCAAGATATGACCTAATTTAGGGAGTAGTTTGTTTCCATCTATAGTTTCATTCAGCCACCACCACCACCTCTTGATCAAGGCCCTTCGTACTTGTAGACTATTGTTTGTGATCTTTTTGTGTGTTATTTTCTACTTATTTTATAGTTTGTTTAGTTTTATGTTTGTTTTTCTATTTTCCACTTTTTGTGTTGTTAAAAGGGGTAGTAGATGATTAATGTTAGTGTTATCATTATATTATTTAGTGTTTGTACTATTTTTATTCTATCACCTACCTGATTTAGTGAAATTTGCATTGCTTTATTTATACTATTCTCCTTTATGTTATGTTTCATTTTTATTAATCTACTTGATTTATATTTCCTAGCCAATAATTGCCATCATAAAAAAGGGGGAGTTTGTTACAAATCTGGATTCAAGGATTATAACTTTTGTGATAGCAAACATTCATGGCATTCCCATTTCCTTACTACTATTACTACTTTACATCTATTTTGGTTGCCCTGCTACTAACTTTTTAGGTCCACATGGTTAATTGCAAATCAAGCTAACTCATAATTTTTTAGATTAGGACTGAGTTAGTCTATAAGTGTAGTTCCAGTGTTTGTTTTCTTTTCTTGAGTCAAATAAAAAAAGATAGATCCTGATGCTATGTAACCTTACACACTCACACAATCAGGGGAAGAAATTCTATAGGTTCAAGAGTTTCTCTATTTTTATTATATCATACAGGATGATCTAAAATCATCCTGCACGATTAGTTAAAAATAGAAACCCTAATAAGGGCATCTGTGATAAGTCAACTGAATTAAGCAAATCATCTTGGGTGATATTTACATCATCTTTGACGATATGCTAAAATTAGAAATCTTAGCCACCAAATTAAGTAAGAAAAACATTAGTCTTCTCCTGAATCACCTGGATGACCACAATGATATGCTGGATGATAATATCTGATTTTGAACTAGTCATACAATACGATCCATGAATTATCCTAGACTATAAGTTATATTTCTTCATCATCCAACATATTTCTCTTGAAAAACCATATCAATTTTCTGGATGATAATCCCTAATTTTGAACTAATCGTATAGGACAATCCAAGAATCGTCTAGGACAATAAGTTATATTTCTTCATCATCCAATATATATCTCTTTGATGACTATAATGATGTGTTGGATGATATATATGATTTTGAATTAATCATATAGGACGAGGTCCACATCGTCCAGGACTATCAGAATAAATCTTGTATTTTAATCATCCATCCCTCCAAGATTGTTCTGTTTGAAAGGGCTGATATACACTTGTCATACTGTCCTGGATTATCTTTGATGGGAAGTTGCAAATTAGGGAAAATTTTAAGGCTTTCTTTTTAAGATCTATTGATAATTATTGAGAGTATCTTTTGCTCCTTTCTTGACCTGAGAGAGCTTAAAGAAGGAGAAGGAGAGCTTAGGAGAGAGAGTAAGAATTTTATGAGGGGGAGTTTTTGAGGTGTTCACAAAGGTTGCTCCAAGTAAGGATTTGAGTCATCTTTATCATTCATCATCCTTGGCTCCTTGGTTTCTCTAGGAAGGTCTTCCTGAATAATCGATCAAGGTTTTATGCCTGATTCAGTAGGAAACAAAAGGAGTTTGGGTTCTTTGCTTCACTGGGGTCGGGGAAAAGGAGTTTCTAAAGGCTTCTCCTCCTTGCCGTGGGAGCAAAAGAAGGGTCACTATGTTTTAGTGCAATACTTTGAGGAGAGGCTCTAGGAAGTGGACGTAGGTCAAGTTGACCAAACCACTATAAAATCCGGTGTGTTCTTTCTATGTTATTCCTGCACTTTATTTTTTCGCATATTAAATTCTATAGTTGATTGCATTTGCTTTAAAATATTCAAAAATGTTTCAAATAGTTTTTACTTTGTGTTTAAAAATTTTTAAAACTACTAATTCCCCCCCCCCCCCCCCCCCACCTCTTGGTTAGCCTCAGGCTAGTTCATAAGGGCTTAACAACCCTAAAGAGCTTTCAGGACCTACTTTAGAGTTAGAAGCTTTACCTACACATCTTATGTATTTCTTCTTAGGAGATGCACTAACTTTACTTATCATCATATCAATTAATTTAGATTAATCACAAGAGGAGAAGTTGAAGATGTTGAGAAGGACATATAAAAATTCTTTTGGTTGTACAATTTTAGATATTAAGGGAATAACTCCATCAATTTGCATACATAAAATCTTATTGGAGGATGACTATCAACAAAAAGTAGATACATAAAGGTGATGTAACCCCATTTTCAAAGAAGTGGTTAAGAAGGAAATTCTTAAGTGATTAGATGCATGTATCCTTTATACTATTTTTTATTGTGATTGGGTGATCCCTATCCATTATGCACATAAGAAAGGAGGGTTGACTATTGTAGCTAATGAGAGAAATGAACTTATTCTTACAAGAACTATCATGGGATGGATAATGTGTGTAAAATATAAAAATTTACCAAAGTAAATTTGAAAGATTATTTTCTTTTTCCATTCATTTATCATATATTAGATAGGTTGGAAGGATCCATTTTATTACTTTCTAGATGGGTATTCAAAGTGCCATCAAATTCCTATAGCTTTTGAGGATCATGTTAAGGCTAGTTTTATGAGTCCTTTGGGCAAATTTGCTTTTAGTATAATGCTATGTAGTCTATGTAACTCTCTCACTACATTTCAAAGTTGCATGATAGCTATATTTTCTAATTTGATTAAGCAGTGAATTGAAATATTTATGAGTTATTTCTCAATGTTTGGCATTATTTTTTATATTTATTTAGAGTATTTGGCTCTTATTTAAAAAGTTGTGAAGAAATTAATTTAATGCTAAATTGGGATAAATGTTAGCTTATGAAAAATGAATGAATTATCCTAGGATTAAAGATTTTAGAGAAAGGGATGGAGATGGATAGGTCCAAATCAAAGTGATAGAAAACTTTGCACCACCTAATTCTGTTAGAGATGTTAAAAGCTTCTCTTGACATCCATATATTTATAGAAGATTCATAAAAGACTTATTTCAATGAGAAGGCTAGTCAAAGATGACTTCAATTTCATTATTTATAAAGCATTGAGAATGACAAACACTTGGGGAGGAAGACTTATTTCCCTGGCTGGGAGAATTTTATTAACAAAATCTGTCTTGCTTTCTTATACAACTTTCCATTGTACAAATTCTCTTGTTCCCAAAAGTATTCTTGATGAAGTAGATAAAATTTGTAGAAGTTTTTTGTGGAACAAATCAAATGGTAGAAAAGGCATTCATTATGTTAATTGGCAAACTATGTGCTTGCCTATCAAATGGGGAGGTAGAACACTTCATTCTTGTTCTACTAAAGTTGCTCCTTTAAGATCAAGAATTGCTTGGAAATACTTGAATGATAAAGAATCTTTTATCCATAAAGTATTTTTTTCCAAAATACGGGAAGTTGTTAGAGAACCTGAACAGCAAAAATCGGGATCACCTGTATGAAAATCATCAGATCGGGTGGCAAAGATATTAGGCCTTTCATCAGATGGAAGCTGGGCAATGGAACAGACGTTGATGTGGTTAATGATGTATGGATTTTTGATAAGAGCATTGTTGAATGGACAACCTTCATTGCTCCTTTTGACTGCAGCAATTTCACTGTTTCAAATTTTCTTATTAACGGAAGCTGGGATATAGAATACATGAAAAGATTTCTGGGAAAAGATTTGATCAATCTTATACAACAGAACATTATCCCAAACAGTTCAAGTAAAGATTGTATGGAATTGTTGTTTAATTACAATGGAAAATCTATATCTTCTATGGTCTTTGAATTATCGGTTAAACATGAAGGACCGAAAGAATTTTGGACATGGTTGAAGAAAGCTATACTAAACCCAAAAGTGGAATCCCTTTGGTGGAGAATTTTCAACTGCTAACTATGGTATCTTATCTCCTTTTATTTGGGATGATGTTAGTCTCAATAAGATTCCTCCTTTATTTATGTCTATATTAAAGGAGGAATCAATAGTTTGAGCTTCTTTTCTTTGTAATAGTTCCTTTTTTCTTCAATGCTAATTGAGGCATTTTTCTTCAAAAAAAAAATTAAAATAAAATAAAAGACATATTTAATATAACTAAGCCATTACGTTATGTATTAGAGAACAAAATTCCTTTTATATTCACTAAAAAGTGGCCAGAAGTTTTTGAATAATTAAATCCAACATTTATTACAACACTTATAATCTTTGAACAAAACTGGGAACATTTTTTTGAACTTACGTGTGATGCAAATAACTTTGCTATTGGAGCAGTCCTAGGGAAAAAAAATAAAAATAAAATTTAAGACATTTTTTATGCTATTATAAATTTAAATAAAGCATAAATTAATTATACAACTGTTGAAAAAAATTGGTAGCAAAGGCCTTTGCTAATGATGAATTCATAACCTGCTTGATTGGTAACAAAATGAATGTTCGTACTAACCATTCTATTTTCAAGTACCTTTTAACTAAAAAGGATATAAAACATTGATTGATTAGGTGGAATTTACTTTTGCAAGAGTTTGTTAATGAAATACTTGATAGGAAAGGTACAAAGAATAAAGTAGTTGATCATCTATTTAACCTAGATTTGCAAAAACTTGTGCATACGGAAACTAAAATTAAAGAACTTTTTTTAGATGAGCATTTGTTTACATTGAGTGACCATAAGATGTTGCACCATTTTACTAATATTTAGGTATTATTAATTACATTTTGAGTGGTATATTCTCATATGACATGTCAACAAAAGAAAGGAAGAAATTCATGCATGATGCCAAATAATACTTTTAGGATGAGCCAAATTTATTTAAGAAGTGTAAAGACCAAATAATTAGGAGGTGTGTCCAATTAGGGGAGACTAAAAGTATTTTTAGTCAATGTCATTATTTTTAATATGGATGACATTTTTGATGTTTAAGAATTACTTCTGAAATCATATATTTTTTATTCTTATAGCCTACATTATTTAGAGATGTAAATGATTATATCAAAATATATGATAAGTGTTACAAAATAGGAATTTAAATAAGGGAGATAAAATGTCCCTAAATTACCGTTTGGATGTTTAAATATTTGATGTTTGGGGGATAAAATTTATAGGCCCATTTGTTCCTTCATTAAGAGATAAATTTAGAATGATAGTAATAGATTATATCTCTAACTTGATAGAGGGAGTGGTTGTTCCTTGTAGTGATTCTTAGGTGATAATTAACTTTGTAAGAATTTTTTTTTCTAGATTTAGAATACCTAGAGTAATTTTTAATGTTGGGAAAATGCATTTCTATAATAAAAGATTTAAGATAGTATATAAATTTTGAATTAAATATAGAATAGCTAATACTACTTATCACCCTGAAATAAGTAGACAGACTGAGATTTTAAGTAGGGAGATAAAGAAGATTTTAGAAAATATGGTAAATCTAATTTAAAGCATTTGGATCTTAGGCTAGGTGGAGCTCTTTAGGATTACAAAATTGCTTTAAAGACCCTCAAGGGCATGTATTTTTATAAGTTACTATATGAAAAACATTATCATATACCCATGGAATTAGACATTTTTCTTATAGGGAAATAAAGTCATTGAATTATAGTTTGGAGGATGTAAGAGGAAAAAGATTTATATAATTGAATGAATAGGATGAGTATAGATTAGAAGCTTATGATAATGCTAAAAATTTTTAAGGAATAAATAAAAAAAGATGACATGATCATAATATAAATAAGAATGAATTAACATCAAAATAAGAAGTATTTAATTTAATTTTAGATTAAAACTAAGTCATTGAAAGTTAAAATGTAGGAGGATAGGATCATTCATTACAGTGTAGTTGAGATTAAAGATAGAAAAACATCACAAACATTTAAAGTTGGTGGATAATGATTGAGGCCTTTTTTTTAAGAGAGATAGATCACCTTAAGATAACATTAGAGTTGGATAACCTTAAAGTAAAATTTGGCATAGTCAGGCTGAAGATTATAAAGCAAGCACTATTTGGGAGGAAGCCCAAGAGTATAAAGAATGTTCTTGTTTTCTATAGTGTATTTATTATATTATTTTAATGTTATGATGTTTGTGTGTGAAATGAACCATAAAAATCCATTTTCATGAAATTTGTGCTAGTAGCGTCGTAGAGTTAATTTATCAAGAATACTACTTTGTCATTTGGCATTGTAGTGTTATATTTCTGAGTGTAAGCACCATAGTGCTACCTAAAATAGTATAACATTACTTTTTTTATGCTTTTTACTTACCATTAAAATAATAATATTTACTATAAAATGAGATTTTACAAGTTGAGTATTCTAGTGTTTCCTTTTATAATGTTGTAGTGTTCCAGTTAATTATAAATAGTGGTTCAGGGATTGTAAAGTTCATTACACTTTGAATTCTTCTAACCCATCAAAAATCTAATCTACTATTGAGCTCTTACTCAAATTGGCCAAAAGCTCAACCATGGAAAGAAATAGAGGGCCTCTTCCTCTTATGAATCTTATAAATTTATTAGTGTTGCTGCAGACAAAATGTATAATTTTTTTTATAGTCTATCAAAATTTATTCACCAAAAGGGGATTTAGGAATTTTAAGGAGAGTGTAGAGTTTAACATTGTTTTGAGGGGGTGGGAAAGGATCATTGAGAAACTATAGCAATTACAATCCCTATTTTCATTTAATTCTTTTCTAATATAAAGAAGCACCATGATAACAAGGCTTTTACTAGGGTAAAGTGGGTACCCTTTTATATTGAGCCCAAAAACTAAGTATGTGAGACCCATAATATAGAATTTGATTGTTATTTAAATTTTTCAATAGCCTCAAATATTATGATAAATTTTTAAGCTTTTTTTTACATTTCCTAAATCCAATGCCAAATGAAAAAGAAATGAGGATAAGGTAATAAATTCCGTCGCATTTGCTATAACTTATGTGGCAAAAGCTTGACATTATTTCATTTTTTTCCAAAATGATTACAAGGAAGAAAATTAATGAGGAGGCTAATGATAGAGCCCTTATCAATTATGATTAAAAAGTGGCTTAAAAATAGATGATGGAGAAGTTATTTTTTATTCAATCTAATATATATATATATATATATCTACGGTGCTCAGGCACAAACACCCGAAAAAGGAGTAAACAAAAAAAACTTCAAAAAGCTCCAGCCAGCCATCTTCAATTTCAAATCTTCAATCATCAACACCAAAAAGTTCCTGCAAAAAATCTTATAGGCAAAAAGGATATAAAAATAATATATAAAAGGAATAAGGATAGAAGAAATAAGGCTAAAATAGACCAAACGCTGAATCCCATAAGCATAATAAACCAACCAATGATCATAATATAACCCAGACAGAAGAACATTAAAAAGGATACCACCACTGACCATACTAGGCAACCAAACAACCCAACGAGTGAGAGACCACATATAACTAACCCACCCAAAGCATTCACCAAAACAACTAGAAAGGGAATAAAAAATGCCCACAACCTCTAAAACCTCCATAAAAACCAAGGCCACCAAGGCTATAGGAAGGACCAATAAAGAAGTAGAATAGCAATCGACAAGAAGACAACCACCAAAATGCCAAGAAAATTCCAAGTACTCAAGACCAACACCAGCACAATACGCCCCAATAAGAACTGGCCCTACCAGGAAGCAAGGCGAAGTTCAACAACCAAACCACCAGAAAATTAACCCACACAAGCCAACCCAGGTGTTGAAACAACATACACAACAAACCGATGGATAACCCCAGGTAGTAAACAACCACATGGAAGAAATAACCCCAAATGGAAACCAAAGAACAATCCAAAATAGGTACCCAAAAACTCCATGGCAACATAGAAAAAGATCAACCAGAACATCACCTTCCCAACCAGGTAACCAGAGAAAAAATCCTCTCTATAGGACAAAAAAAAATAACACCAGTCAATAGAAAAAGAATTATCAAGAAACCAGACAGATAACATCAGCAGCATCCCCAAGTAGGTAACAATAACCTAGAGAAAAGAACCCCAAACAACAACCAATAAACCACCCAACTAGCAGGGATTAAAGAGCTCAAAGACAACACAGAAAAAATAATACCAAAATCGTTCCTTCCCAAGCAAGCAACCAAAAAGAATAATCCAACTAAAGCACTAGGAAGAATAATACCAGGCCATTGAAATAATATGAAATAAGGACCAAAAACTTTCGTAGGGCCACCAAAACCAAAACAACTTAAGTTCTAACATATGGAACACCAATGTGATCAAGACTAATAAGCCCTTTCAGATAAATAAGAAGGTTGGTCTCAATGAAATCAAAATATACCTCAAGACCACACCCCCAATTAGCAAGCCAAGAAGCACAAACATTACCATCATTGCAAATAAGATAGAACAAACAATTCAAAAAAATCGAAAGAATCTTAATCTCCCTAACAATATAAAAAAGGTCAGTATTGTAGCCCATTTCTTCACCAGAGTTTAAGAATTAGAAATTATAATTAGAATTAACCTCAATAAACACATTAGTTATGTTGAGAGAAATACATAACCTTAAACCATAGAGGATAGCCAAAGTTGTAGCATGAAAAACATGCCTCTTCTGAAGTGGGTCAGCAAAATCCATAATAAGATTACCATCACTATCTCTACTAACTCGACCACAGCCCTTAGTGGAATCACTGTTAACACCATCCACATTAAGCTTATAGAAATTAATGGGAGGTTTAATCCAATAAATAATTCTAGAGTCTATGGCAATATGACCTTCCTCCCAAATAAGGCATAAAGCAGAACCCAAAAAAGCTTAATTCTTGAAGTTCTTGGCAGAAATCAGATTAACAAAAAATATGGCCAATATCTTATCTTTAACATTCTAGATAACCATAAGATGATTCATCTGAATACCATTAAAAAAGAGAATTATTTCTTTCTAACCATAAATACCATAAAATGAGAGAAGGAATGACATTTCTGATGTGACCTTTAGTCTTAATGAATAAAGTATTAAGCATATACTTCAAGGATATATGTGCATTAAAGTAATTTAATTGAAAAATGTCATCAAAATAAACCCAAGTTTTAGAAGCAATAGGACCAGAAATAAAAACATGATGCATATTCTCCAAATGGTAACAACATTGGCGTTTGCAAGGAAAAAAAAACCTCTATTAATAAGATTATCATCAGTGGGAATACATTTATGCAAGATTCTCCAGACAAAGATGGCCACAGTAGAAGGAATACTCTTATGCCATATCATAGAGAAACTAAACTCACAGTGTTTTCTAGGCCAAAATACATGCCAAGCATTTTTCAAATGGAAGCCACCATCTTTAGACAAATCACCTAAGATAATATCATTAGAAGCAATATTGATAGGAAGGTTCAAAATTTGATGAATAATGAAGTCCAAGATGACATTAGAGACTTTTTTATAATCCAAATAATTATTAATAAGGAAAGAATTAACCTTAACAACCACAATAGAAGTCAAAATGGAATCAATAGACTGATTATCCAACCAACCATCCTGCTAAAGAAAATATTACCCTCACCAAGCCCCCAAGAAATGAAAGTCTCAACAGTCCATTTAACCTTACAAAATCTCTTCCACACTATAGAATTACCTTGATTAAAAACACATGTAGAAGGATGTTTACCAACACAATATTTAGCATACATAAAATTAGCTCAATGGCTCACTTTAGCATGAAAATTATACCAAAGTTTAAAAGAAAAAGAATAAGCTAAGTCATTCATAATTTTACAACCTAAACCCCCTTCAACCAAAACACCACAAATTTCTCCCAAGAAGCTCAGTAAATTTTTGAGTTGCTAGAAGTATCATTCAAAAAAAAAAAAAAATCTTAATATGTTTATGCACTCTATTACAAACCTCATTAGTTGGAAGCTCAGTTTGAAAGATATAAACGAGCAAAGAGAAGAGAACACTTTTAACAAGAGTTAATCTATAACCAAAGCTCATAAAGTTGGAATACCATGATAAAAACTTATTCTGAATAGAGATAATAAGATCATCCAAAAAAAAAAAATTCTTACGACCATTAAAGAGGGGAATCCCAAGATATTTCATGGGAAATTGTCCATGCATAAAACCAGTAACACCTTTAATAGAAAAAACACCATCATTAGGAACTCTCTTGGAAGTAATAAAACACCATTTATTTTTATTAAAAGATAAACCACTAACCATATCAAATTAATCAAAAAATCCATAAGTTCATTAATCTTGTTAACGGAGGCATTAGTAAAAACAATAAAATCATCTGCAAAGCAAAGATAAGAAATAGGAAAACCGCCCAACATTCTGAAATAAAGACTAAGAGTATTCTCAAAGAGATTGGTAAGCCTTCTAAAAAAAATCAACAGCAATAGTGAAAGAGTAGGGGAAATAAGGTCATCCTATCTTAAACCTTGAAAAGATTTGAAAAACCCATTACTAGACCCATTAAAAATAATGGAAAATTAAACAATATCAATACAATTTCTAATAAGCTTAATAAAAAAAATTGAAACCAAAAAGATTCATATATTACAAATAAAGTTCTAATCAATATTTTCATAAGACTTGGCAATATCCAACTTCAAAATCATGTTACCCCCTCTCACCCTAACATCCAAATCTTTGCAAAATTCTTGAGCCAACAAAATATTATCAGCAATGGCCCTCCCTTTCACAAAACCCATTTGAAAGGGGGAAATAATTCTAGGTAAAAAAGGAGTTAAATGATTCATGATAATTTTAGAAATCAACTTGTTAAAGAAAGTACAAAGACTAATAGGTCTAAAATCATTCCATGAGCTAACAGAGTTATTTTTTGGAATAACATAATATAAGTAGAGTTAAAAAGCTTAGGGATACAGTTACCCACAAAGAAATCCAAAATAGCAGAAAAAAGATCATTGTTAATAATGTGCAATAATATTTGAAAAAATTGTGTAATAAAATCATCCGGCCCTGCTACATAATCACTATTTGTACCAAAAGGGTCTCTTTAACTTCCTCCAGGGAAGGAGGTTTAGAAAGATTGTCATTCTCCTCTTGGTGAATAAGGTTTGGAATAAAAGTAGGGTTATTCATATGAACTGGAGTAAAATTCTTATTAAGATAATTATGAAAATGCTTAACTTAGAGCTTAGCAATATACATAGAATTTTTAGATAAAGTACCATCTTCCCGAAGAATTTTATTAATGCAATTATTAGCCCTTTTCCGCTTGACTAATGCTTGAAATTATTTAGAGTTATTGTCACCTTCAACCATATATTTAGCTACTGCTTTTTATTTCCAAAAAACCCCCTCCTGTGCTTAGAGTTTAAAAAGCAATTGTTAGCATTTCTTAAAAGCAATAAATTAGCATCAAAAGGATCAACTTGACAAATAGAATAAAAATTATTCACTTGTTTCTTAGCATTCAAACAATTAGTAAATAGGTTTTTAAAAACATGATGATTCAACCAATTCAAGACCTACTTAAGCTTTTTCATCTTAAACCATAGTCTCCTCATGCCAAAAAATGAGTTATCCGGATGTAAAGGAGCATGCCAAATAATATGAACCACATCCAAGAAGGAGTCATGAAGTAACCACATATTTTTAAATCTGAATTGGGAAGGGCCACTAAAATGTCTAAAATCCAGGCTAATTAACAAAGGGGAGTGATCAGAAAGAGTCCTAGTAAGATGTTCGATAGTAATAACATTAAAAGAATTAATCCAAGAATCATTCAAAATCACACAATCTAAATGTTGCCATAAGTAACCTCTATTCCAAGTAAATGTTTTACCCGTAAAACAAATATTAATTAAATTACAATCCAAGATCATGTTATTAAAGTCCTCCATAGATGGATAAGAGGGAGAAGAGCCTCCTATCCTCTCAGAGGGATTAGTAATAGTATTAAAATCACCACCAACAGGCCAGGGAAAAGTAGAAATACTATGAAAATTAATGAGCTGATCCCAAAGAATTTTCCTAATATAACGAGAAGAAGCAGCATACAAAAAAAAAAAAAAAGCACAACACATGAAATTAAAAACCTCTACCTTATAATGCATCACTTGAATAAAGTCACCAATAAATTCAATTTTAATCAGATCCTTCCATAACATCAAAATTTTATTAGCCACATTCACAAAAGCTTACTTAAAACCAAAAAACTGAGTAGTGCTAATTAGCTTATTAGACTAGATAAAAGGCTCAAGCAAAATAAGAATAAAATTATTATGAACATGACATAAGTTTTTAGCTCTTAACCGAGATGAGGGACAACCAATATGCCTAAAATTCCAAATAATGCAATTAAACATAAAGCAAAAATTAATGAGGAGTATGTGAGTGGTTAATTCTAGGAGCTTGTAAAAGGATATTATGTTTTTTCCTGCCTCTTTTACTATGAAACTTAATGAAACTAGTATCATTGTCATCTTTAGCAAAGCATTTAGCCATAATATCTAAATCCTTAGAATAAGTAAAGCATCACTATTAGAGAGAGATTTTGAATGAATCTTACTATCATTAGTCAAACCTTCCTACCAAAACTCTTGCTTTAAGGAACAACCATCCATCACAACCGATTTACCTTTGCCAACACCACCATCCACCATGTCCTCTTGACCATTCTCCGGAATAGCAATAATATTATAAGCCAAATTAGTAGAGTTATTAGGAACCAATATAAAATCCATATCAGTCAAGTTATTGTTCGAAACATAAATAATATTTTTAAAAGAAAAACCAATGTTAGGATTAGTAATACTATTTAGCTTTTGCTCATCAACATCTTAATCGTCAAAATGATCAGGATAAAGATTAAAAACTTCCTTCTGGGCTAAATTATATTGAATAGATTTGTCATTAGTCTCCCGTTACATAGCAGTAGGACCCTCAAACACAAGATTAGTATTATTCTCCACGGTATCCTGCGTAATAGAAATATATCCCTCCACCAATTGAACCAAATTCTCCTTATCACCCAAATAATTATTATTTTCTTACATAGCTTTAAATGAAACTATCTCCTTATGGAGATGAGGATGCAATTGAAAGCAATCATTAACCCCATGAACATGCATCTTACAATGTGAACAAAAAATAGGTAGGTTTTCAGTTTTCACTTTTTGAAAATAGCCATTTAATTTTGAACCATGCCAAATCTCATTTGGGTGTTTCTTTGAAACATCCAACTCAACTAAAATGCGAGCCACTAAAGGTCTATAAATAGAAGAAGTAGCTTGGTCGGTTTGTAAGGGTCTACCAAAAATCAAAGCTAATCCAAATAGAATTTGAGAGTTAAAGAAATGAATGCATAAATTCGGGAAAAGTGATCCACACATGTGCAATAGGAGATTCCTCTCAAACATCAAAATTTGGTGTCCATTTAAATAACCTCATTTGTCATGCATGAGTATAATATGATCTCCTTGAGAAAATGTGACTATAATCCAAATCGTTGGTAAGTTGTATCATAATATGATGCATATCCAACAAACTAATATGGAAGGAAGAAAAAAGTTTAAGGTTTAAGAAAAACTTCCAAATCACATCAAGATTATGGTGATGAAGAACAAATTTACCAACTAAGTTGAAAGAAAAAGGTGTAGCTAGCTGTAAAATAACTAAATCATCAAACAGTAGGGTGGGACAACCCTTAAATGAAGTGTGCACAAAATGAACCCTAGCAGACGACAAAGAAGAACCCGCCAATACATCCTTAAAGGAATGGGTCTTACCAGCAGGGAACGAAGTAGTATCCGAGATGGACAATATCAGGGATGTCATCTCCCTTCACCAACAACAACTTAGAAAACCTCAAAACATAGCACAGAAACACCAAAATAAAATAAAGAAGAGGGAAAGCATGAAAATACCAGAAAAACCAAGCCATGAGAGGAGTTGAGAAGCAAATATGAGAAAGCACATCCTTAATTTATTAACTCTATATCCAAGTAGTGTTATATGGGGATCCCACTATGAAGTAGCTATTCTCTAGTGCTGCTAAACTAAAAATAAAATTTTATCTTTTAAGCAATCCAATATGGGTTGATTGTTATTTAAATGTTTTAATAAGCACATACATTATGATAAATTTTTAAGTTTTTTTAATTTCGTAAATTGAATGCCAAATGAAAAGAAATAAGGATAAGTTAATAAATTTCCTCGAATTTGTTATAACCTATGAGGAAAAAGCTTGAAATTATTTCATTTTTTCTAAAAGGATCACAAGAAAGAATATTAGTGAGGTGACTAAGGATAGAGTCCTTGTTAATTATTCTATCCAAAATGGCTTAAAAATAGATGTTGGAGAAGTTATTTTTGATTCATTCTAGTGTATGTATAGGGATTCAAAAACTATAGGTTATAGCCACCCCTCCTTACTTTATTAGCTATGTATCCAAGTAGTGGTATATGGGGATCCCATTATGGAGCTGCTATTCCCTAGGTACTGCTAAACAAAAAAAAAAAAAATTAAAAATTATCTTGTAAGAAATCCAATATGGGATTTTGGGAGATTTCTAGCTAGTATGTACCTTCCTCTACCTCGAGATATAGGACTCCACATACTTTAGGAGATAAGGTGGTAAACTTAAGGGAATAGGTGGATAGCTTGAAAAACCTATAGATTCATTAGGGTAATGGTAGGAAGGGATGAGGTATATAATGGATTATATAATGGACTATCCGCAAAAGTAGTTTTAATACACATCTGAGTTTCACTCAGCACTGATTTGTATTTCTTCAGAACTGCCAACTAAATGTTGGCCGAAATAGGATGTTTGTTCCTTTAGCTCCTTCCTTTGAACCCTACAATGGCCCTAGTTCCTTACCAAAAGAAGAAGAAGAAGAAGAAGAAGAAGAAGAAGAAGTAGTAGTAGTAGTAGTAGTAGCAGCAGCAACAGTAGAAGAAGAATAGAGCGAAGTTCAGTTTGAGGTTATCTTTACATTCCTTATAATTTAAATTTTATTTTTAGTTTAGGGAAAGGTAAAATGTAGTGTCATTTTTCGTTTATTAAATTATTTTATTTTCCTTTATTTTATCTTCTTTTCTCTATAATTTTAAATTATATTATTGGGTCGTTATGGTTTAATTTTGAATAACAAAAGAGGATAATAATTAGATAATAGTTAGCACTTGGAAGAGTAGTAAATTAAAAAATAATAAATTAACCTAATAAGAACTTATAATTTTATTATAGTTAATAATTCATAATAAAGAGATTTCTTAATTCACTAACCATATAATTGAGGTCTTATACGATTAATTAATTAGAATCATGGGATTTATAAGATTTAATTTATTCTTATAGAGTATGGTGAGTACTAAAGGAAGCATACTAACATTTACTGCACTTTGGGTTCTTCTAATTATAACTATGTGACTCAAAAAATTAATAGTGTTCAATATCATTAAAATAACTAGCTGAGAAAAATGAAAAGTAAAAGAAGAGAACAAACAAAAGAGAAAATGGAAAGAAGATAAAAAATAAAAGAAAAGGATGAATAGAAAAAGGTTAAAATTAAAGCTAAATACATACAATAAAAATTGATGCCTATTATTTTTGGTTTTATCATATTAGGAAATCTTAAGAAGTTTTTAGTTAAAGTTAAAAGATGGGAATATGTGAAGCTAGGAAACCAAAGTTAAGTCTAATCAAAATAAATAAGTTTTTAAAATTTTAAAGTATTGAATTAATTAAGGCCTATTGAAATTAGTTAGAAACCATACTTACACTATGGAATTCAATTTAGAAATAATATTAATAAAGGTAAAATATTAGGATATTATTGTTTATATGAAATTTATTGTTAAAATTTGTGCACTGTCTATGTATTACTTGATGATCTATTGAACTCAAAAGTTTGCAAGATTAGGAGCTAAGAAAATGAGGCAAAACATTGAGTACACATTTGGAATTCTTGAAGAAAATTTAATTTAAGTTAGAACATGTAGTGCATGAATTGTGAAATTTTGTGTGAAAAGTACTTTTCTTGTTATTTTTGTCTAAGAATATCTCGAAGTGGTTAATTAGAAGAAAAATTCAACACAGTGCTGTGATGCCACATATCTCATCATTATAGTGCTCCAGGAAAAAAAATGATATCAAAATTTATAACTTAGGTTCACAATATTTATTATCAAGTGATATAATATCAAACTAGAGCATCATAGTGCTTATACTTCCAGAATCATAGTGCAATAGTTGAGATTTTTACATGCTCAATATAGAGAAGAAAAGTGTATTACTGTTCATCCAACATATTAACACCAAATTGTACCAAAATAAAGTTTTTTTTGCAAGTGCACTATGATCTAAAGAGGAGAAAAGAACGGTCACGATTAAAAGAATGGCGTAATAGTGCTAAATTGCCATGAGTTAGGTGTTAAGAACATCACCATAATGCCAAATCACCCTAGTGCTATGGCATTGTGATATTTATCAATTATGATTATAAGAGAAGTGATTATTCAGTGAGAGTGTTGTTGCACTACCAGTTTAGATTCACAATGTAGATGACCTGGCTAGTCAGTTTGCTAAATGTTTTATACGTAGTGTAAATCAGAATTTCATTTTAGCTATGGGCGCCGTTTAGGAGGGGATTTAGGATAAACTTTTGGGGAGAGTTAGGGAGAGTTTTTTACCATCTTCCTTTCATGTTCTCTTTTATAGCGAGTAATTGTATATTTTGTGTTTTTTGTAAGAAGGATCTAGAGCAATTTATGAAGTTGAGCAAGTCCTTACTTTAAGGGATATTCCTAATTTGATCATTTAAATTTGTGTATTTCCTATTAAAAGTTTCATTGATAATAATTAATTTTTTTGTTGTAAATCATGCTACGTTGAGGCTAGTTTATTTTTTACTAGATTTATGATGTGATGATGGATATTTGTGCAACGTAGATAAGGAATATGTGGGTTGTGTTATAAATTTTTTTTCATGTTTCTTTACTCTTAATTTTGTTTTTTTTAGTCCGATCTATGTCTTTGATGGAGGTATAGTGGAAGAGATAATGACACATGAACAAAATCCTATAATAATAGACATGTACTTTTGGGGATTTTGAATCATTAAGGGGATGTTGTGCATGTAGTTAAGTTACAAATTAGCATAATTAGTCATAACTTCACTTGGATTTTAATGATTTAAATAGATATGAGAAACTGTTCATACTCTAATTTGAAATAACAATTTTGTTGTCCTTTTTGTATTGATATAATAACCAAGTTATTCATAAATTTAGAATTCTTATAAAATTAAAAAAAAAATGTTTAAGAAAATTACATTTTAGTTTCTTTTTATTCCTTTGAAAACATTTTAATAACGTTGTAAGATAAATTAATTAATTAAAAAAAAATTAATTAACTTGTAAGGACAAAAACTAATTACTGATGGGTACAATAATTTCTCAAAATTATATTACTTGATACAACATATACAATTATGTAAAATTGTATTAACTAGTGAGTTACTTCTAGTTGAACTTTCAGTAGAATGCAAAAGAGTTCTCAAGAAAGTGCTTGAGATGTAAAATATTAATCCCATGAAATTATGAACCTCTCATTAGCATCAACCTATAAATAGCTTATGCCTATTGATGTTTCAAGATTAACCCATTTCCATCATTGTGTGAATAAAGGAAGTTCATTCTAGTCATTATGGATGACTTCAATAAATGTTAGATGTTAGTGCACTTTCCAAGATCATCGTTAAGGTCATTAAAAAATTCTTATGATCATGCATCATAAACATGTATGGCCTTACTGCCATAATAAATATTGATAGTGGACTATAGTTTATTGAAAAATGATCTAAGATGTCTACAAATAATGAGGCATTTACCTGATGTTTATCTTCAATCACCATATATAAATAAATGGAAAATTTGAAGCTATGAAGAGGGAAATGCCAAACCCTTTGAGAAAGAATGTGGAAGGTGCAAATGGTAAGTGGGTGGAAGCAGTCCCATATATCATATGGGCACAATGAACCATAGCCCTTTGGTGAAGGCATACACCATAAGGAATTTTACATGGCAACGAAGCCCTACTATTAGTTGATCAAAAATATCATATTGTTGTGTTAAAAAAAAAATTTAAATTGTCCATTTAATATTAAAAATTATTTAAGCTCATTATTTTTTTCAAAAAATTCTTTAATTTCAAAATGTAGAAGAACTATGGGAGAGCATCCACATGCATACATTCAAACACTATACCTCCTTAAGGGAATGAATTTTATTTTAAAAATATAAAGAATGGAATCACAATGCTAACATGCTAGAATCATAGCATTATGGAGTTTCTTTAAAAGAAGAGTAACAATTGTGCACCATAATGCCAAATCAATATCACTATAGTGTTGTGTTAGCGCTTACTCCTATGAATAATCAATGCCATGGTGGTAGCTAGAGGTAGAAGAAGACAAAGATATTTACACCTTGACACTATAGGATTAGCACCTCAGTATTATATGATGAGAAATTACACCCTAAATTCTAGAGCACTACAAAAGGAACACCACAATGCTATGGGTCTGTTAGAGTATTTAGGTAATAATTTTTAAGTTAAGTATAAATAGTGGACAAATCTATGGGCTTGGAAGGGGAATTTGCAACATTTCCTTGGAAGAAAGGACTTAATTTGTAAAGTTTTTCCCTAACTCAATAATTTCAAGCTCTTGTATTTTTTATTTCTAATTTAAGTAAACAATATATTGTTTTGGGTCATTAAATATGAAAATCCATGGCTAAAATTTATTTCTGATTTAATGATTCAAATAAGGTGATTTATACATGTTAGATTAGGTCTACGTAGTATATTTATTAATAATTATTTTAATTCTTCTAATGCTTATTTTAATTATAATATGGATAATTACAAAATTATTAACTTCAGTAAACTAATGATTTTGATGGAGACATAATTAAAAAATTAAGGATACTTGAAACTAATTGAAAACATAAACTATTGCATTTTATTGTTATGGAATCATTAAGTAGTTGACATCATGGTAGTGAAGTAAATTGATTAGGATAGACATATTTCAAGACTTCACATAGCTAGCATTCCTTTGCACTCAATCGAATGTGACAAATTTTTAAAATTACTCTCATTAACACTTCTGATCGAAAGACTTTATCATTAGAACAATATCACCCAACTCTTCAAAAACTCATTTTATTTTAAAAATAAGAAAAGTAATTAAAAATATCTTTAGAATTTCTTATTTTTGTTGTACTTAAAAATTCAACTATGGTAGAAAAAAATTAAAGGATTAATAAAAAATAGTAGTTATCTTAAAAAAGATATAAACTCAATCCTCATGGAAACAATACCCTCCCTCATAATTAAATTACTTGAAACAACACATTTACTTACATAACACCATTTTAACCAATAAATCTTTTAGCACTATTATTGGGATCAATGACTTGTCTTTATTAGTTTAAATTAATTTTTAAATAATTATTTTAATCAAACAATTTAAATATATTTTTTGTGGCATCTATTGTTTTTATTTTATTTTTTGCATAATTTATTTAAAAATTTTGTTATAATCTCCATAAAATTAAATTATTGTTGGAATTACATTTTGTTGTGTTTGAGTTAATATGGTGTATGAGTGATTTCTACTTAGTTGAAATAATTGTTGTATATGTGGTAGATTCCATTAACATGAGTACTATTTACCTTGAAATAGATAAAACCTATAAGAAGATTTATAAATACTTAAAAAATTGAAAGATATTTAGGAGAAATGGCTAATCAACTTAACAAAAAAGCTCAACCTAGACCACTTAAAACTTTATAAATCGTTTTGTTGATGGAGTTAATAAAAAATTCAATA
Organism: Dendrobium catenatum; assembly: GCF_001605985.2. NCBI lineage: Eukaryota > Viridiplantae > Streptophyta > Magnoliopsida > Asparagales > Orchidaceae > Dendrobium > Dendrobium catenatum. The sequence goes on along the minus strand of NW_021319309.1, from coordinate 3,412,036 downwards.
AACATAATCAAAAATTAAATAGACATAACATTCATGATAAAAACTTTGAACTTAAATTGGATTTCATTCAAATAGTCCAAAATTCTTAGTTTGGGGATTCACTTGTAAAACACGCTAATTTACACCTAGCAATTTCTTAAAAATATGTGCAATCTTTAAATATGAAAATTTTTTTGATGATGCTATTAGAATTAGGTTATTCCCATTTTCTATGAGAGATAAGAATAAATTGTGGTTAAATTCCTTACAACATGATCTATAACCACTTTTAATGAATGGCCCAAAATTTTCTATTGAAATATTTCCTCCTTAAAAGATTGCTAAGCTTAAGAATGATATAGACATTCACTAAATTGGATAAAATGAATCTGTTGAGTGGTTTAAGGAATTATCGAGGTGCTCCTATTATGCCTTATGAAATTTGCTAATTATCCAAACTTTTTATAATGGGCTAGTGGGTTAGTGTAGACTATTATATATGCTGTAAATAGAAGGCCTCTTATGTCTAAATTATTTGAAGAAGCCTATGAGTTGATTAAGAAAATGTATACCAATAATTTTTAATGAACTTTAAAAAGAATTTAACCTATGAAAGAAGTGAGTGTCCATGATTCAAAAGTTCTATCTATTTTAACTTCACAAGTACCAGTGATCTCAAGAAGTTAGCAACTAAGTTGTTAATTCAAGCTATGGAGAACTTATAAATTTAGATGAAATGGGTATGTATAGATAGATAAACCTTATCTTTCTAGTGTGGAATCCTTGCACATGATTAATAAGAGAAAAAATAAGCACTACTGAAATACTTATAATATATGATGGAAAGTTCACCCTAATTTTAATTTAAAATTAATCAACAAGGAGGGATTAATAACTAGTCTAATAACAAAACTAACCTATAGAATGTTGGAACACTTAGAACACTACCTTCCCTACTATAGACTAACATTGTTCCTTGGTCTTGATTCCAATAATCAATACAAAGAAAAGATGCCATCCCTATAAGATTTAGTGTTACAATTGGGAACTCAATTATAGAGCCAAGCTATAGAAAATAGGAATAATATAAATAAACAAGGATAATTAGCTAATACATTAACTAATAGATCCATCGGGACATTGTGAAATAATACTGAAGTGAATCATAAAGATAAGGGTAAGGTGCATGAATAGGTAATTTGATTAAGGAGTACAAAAGAGTTAGAAGAAAGAGTTATATAAGAAAATTGGAATTATGTATCAAAACAAAATTTTTATTGACTAATTGGTCAACTTGAAAAGAACTTAAAATTAGAGGAGCTAATTATGAAGATTATAGAGAGACCATCACCACTTGTTCCTTAGAGACTACAAAAATAGAATTTGGAAAAATTGCTTTTCAGATTTTTAGAGGTGTTCAAGAAGATTACTATTAACATTCCCTTTGTTAATGCTCTTAAAGAAATGCTTAGTCATGTGAAGTTTATGAAAGATATTTTATGTAAGAAGGGAAATTTTGGAGATTTTGATACTATGACATTAAATAAGGAGTGTAGTTAAAATATTTCAAAGAAAATCCCACAAAAATAAAAGATATATGGTAAGATGTAATGTCACCAAGAAGATAACATTAATTTGGTGCCTTTCTAAATTTTAGAAGATTATATTATGGAGTCATTGAACCTACCATTAATTAGTTGATGGATCTCTTCATTATACTAGGGGGTCATAGAAGATCTTTTGGTAAAGGTAGATAAGTTCATCTTTCCTTTAAACTTCGTAGTGTTAGATATGGAGGAAGATAAGGAGATCCCATTCATCTTAGGTAGACCTTTCTTAGCAACTAGTAGAGTTATAATTGATGTTCAAAATGGATAATTAATAACGAGGGTGCAAGATTATGAAGTTACAGTCAACTTAGGATATGACTCTTGTGATGAATTGTGATGAATTGTGCTTTAGCATAGATTTGATGGATGAGTGTTTTAGGGACAATTTAACTTAGATATTAGTTTGGAACTAATAGAATAATTATATATTGAGAAAGAGATAGAATAGTCTAGAAATGACACTATTATCTTTCAAGGACTTGGCACATAGAGTATTTAAGAAGCTTACACATGATGCCAAATTTAAATTTTGATATGATTCTTATTTATTTAGGAAATTTAAAGACAAGATTATTAGGAGGTATGCCCCCTTAGAAGAAATAGAAAACATGATTAAACAATACTATGACTAAGAATATGATAGGTAATTTGGAGATATTAAAATTACCTCTATGATCTTAAAATAAAGATTTTAATGACCAATAATTTTTAATAATGTTGATAAATATGTAAGATGTGATAGATTTTATTGGGTAGTTAATATCCAAGGGAAATGATATGCTTGTAAATTATATTCTGGAAGTGGAAAATTTTCTTATTTGTGGAATTATATTCTAGTTTATGATTATTAGGGAATTATATTCTAGTTTTTTTTTAGTTAATTTCTTTTAATGAAGGGGTGCAGGGTTACATTATTTTTGAAGGATCAGTTATTTATAATTTCATAAATGAAGTTTTCATTTATCTAGTTAAACTTGTAACTTGTTACTTGTCTCAGTTTTTTATGTGGTCACAACCTTATTTATGATTCTTATCTCACTTTTATGTAGCTATAATATGAAACTCAAAAGTAACTAGATAATATTTAGTGATTATAAGTGTGTAATATATATATATATATATATATATATATATATATATATATATCCCAACCATTGGCTTGTTTTAAAACTATTAGCTTTATTTTAATATTTGCTTTGGGGGGGGTTAACTTTGGAAGTTAAGTACTTATAACAAAAAATAAAAATGTGTTATTCTTTTGTTAACATTTTATAAAGATTTAAGAAGTTCAAACCTATATATAATTAATTGAATTATGCTTAAATTTAAATAACAAGATTATTTATATTAAGAGTAAATAAGTTTACAACTCTTATAAACCTAAATTAATTAAGACCTCTTAACATTAATTGGAATTTATAGTTGCACTTAAAAGTTAAAATTAGAAGGGAAATTAATAAAAAAAATATTATTAACAATTTATGCCCAACTTTAAACTTGGATTATTTATTGAACTTAAATTTGAAAGATAATAAGCTTACAAAATGCGATAAGATAATAGTGTGCATCTAAATTACTTAAGGATAAGTAATAAGTGAAGTTTAAGAGAAAATGCTGAGTAAAAAAAAGTTGTTTTTAAATTAACCTTTATTAGAAAATATAAAGATTCAATGTGCCACAAAAAAAACATAAACTGAAATTAGTATAGTGGATCAATTTCTCACACTTTCAATGATATAAAATATTACTCACCTTTTTTTTTAACCATACTGCTGGAGTATTTTACTATTCTACATCTTCAATTACCACTCTTAGCTCTCTCTCCTTTGTGTTATCAACAAATCCTAGCATTGATGACTTGAAGTTATATAGTTTATTTTCATCAATGTCAAAGAGTAGATCAATGTTGCTAGCAAAGGAAGGATAAGTACTCTTAAAGAATATTTATAATGGGCCTTTATTCATTTTATGGTTAAACAAATAATAAAGCATAAAAAATAACACACATAATGCAACAAAAATTATTATGAAATTCTGACCTTGTCTAGTAAGGTTGGCTTAATTGAATTTCAACATATTCTATTATGTATGTGTTTGTATTATTTGTGAGTGCATGAATACCTAACTTATTTTTTAAAGTGTGTAGAGTTTGAGTGCATAAAATTTCAATGTGGAAAAAATCCTCTTAGGGAATCGTGGTATTGGGGTAGGTGGCGATATAACATTAGCTTTTTATCCTTTAAGAGAATTTGGAGTGATGTTATAACACTGATTGGGGCAATGCGATGTTGTACACTGTATTGAGAGTGTTGTGGTGTTTTGTCTTTGAGTGTGTGGGTGTCAGGCTAATATCTTATTAAAAAAAATTAATTTTCACTTCAAATTAAATTTAGTGAAATTAATTTAAGTATTTTTCTATCTAATATTTTTTACTTAATTGGGAATTCTGGGATACTAATCAACCATTTTGGTTGTTTTATCTTTGGTATCCCCTCCACCCCAATTGGTTTAAAATGATAAGTAGAGGGTCTTATTTTCATTACGATATTTCCTATTTTTCTAATATTTACATTATGCTTAAATTGTCTTTAATAAGGCCTCCTTTTGCTTTGTTTTGAAGGGAGTGCTAGTAGTTTCTTTCTAATTTGTAATAGCTTCTTTTTTCAATTTAATGCTATATGCACCTTTTCAAAAAAAAAAAAAAAAACCTGCCCTCCCTAGGCTATCTTTTTATAGAGTGTGGGAAGATAATTTTAGAGAGAGAAAGTCCAATTCGAGAGACTTTAATCTACATTTTTTTTGTCATCCCAGTTCAAAAAGTTGAATGAATAGAGTATGGTTACATTCTAATTTTTTTAGTATTTAATATTATACAAAATTTAGGATTTTTGTTATTAAAATTATAAATTTGTAGTGTAAATTTATAAATAACTTCACATATATTAACTTTGGATGGGTGAGGCTAGAGTTTGTGATTGCTTTGAAATGATGTGGAAATATGCTTAGGTTTTCTTTGATATTAACTTTTTGATAGCCCACTTAAATATGAAAGAATATGTGTTGAATCAAATAATAAAGTGATAGAGATGAGTGTTAGTCCCACGATTAAATGTTTTGCTTAATTGAAATCAAGCTACATTGTTTACTCTAAATGCACAATTTATTCTATTAAATGTAAAATAGTGGATTTTGAGTTTTTTTCATGCAATGGACACTTGCAAGATAATTTGATGGAAATAACATGTTTTGGACTGACAAATGCATAATAACATAGTTTTTCTGATGAGACTTTTTATTTAGATGTTGATCGGAGCATATACATTCCTAAAACTGTATTGAGCTTTTAGGGTAGAAAAATAAAGTTTAAGGCCTTCCTAAAATTATACTATCTCCATAGAACCTAGAAAGTTTTACATCCTATGTCTAGGTATGCCAACATATCATTTTAATACTTCTAATTGTTCTCAAATTCTTTTGTCGATGCTATATATAACATTAGATATTAACTAGATACATGGACATTATAAGCATTAAATGAAGAATGAGAGAAATTGAAAATATTTATGAAATAATTTAAAGCACAAGAGTCTACATTAATACTTACTACGTGTTTACACAATTAGCCAAAAACTAGAGATTTAACCAGACATGGATGTTAAAGAAAGAAAAATTCATATTCATTTCATTCATTTGAATATGACACATGAGAATGAATAAGAAAAATGTCACTCGGAAGGATCAATTGATATTCTCCACACTTCTTCTTCCCATGATAGATTTTGTTATATAATATGAGCTAAGATATCCTAACAGAAAGAATCTAGTGTCTCCCTAGCCTCCCTTTGACCTTACGTAAGGGAGAGCTAGAAGAATATACTACAAAGTAGAAGAATTAATTGAAATGATTGAAATCACTATAAAAAATAACTAAAACATATTTATATATGTACATAAATGAGTTCTAGCACCATGATGCTTGATAAGTTAGACCTTTGGCAGTATAAATTGAACTAGTACCTCGGTACCACAATTTCTTCTCCACTATGGTGGTCGGTTGACCTGTCTCAATTACATGTTAAACCCTTACATCTTTTGCCTGAATAAGCATAGATCCTCATTTTGATAACTTCTCTGCTGTGACATTATAAATTTTGAGCGCTCTGGGACTTGAAAGTATAATTCAGCATTGTGACATTCAAATGATTATCACTTTGGCATCCAATTTTTTTAGACTTTAATGTTGTGATGCTAAATTCTTTCGTAGCTACACCATATAGCATCGTGGTGCTAACTTAGTATCCGCCAAGGCACTAATCTTTGAAAAATTTTAGAGTGGTCGATGCTGCAATATTAAAATTTAATATTCAAGCGTTGTAACTATCCATATTGTGGCATTATATATGTGGGTGTTGCGATGCTATTAAACACTTATAATATTGTTTTCCTTTATGAATATTTTCTTCACAAACTCAACTAAATCAATACATTTTATTGATTTTAAACATAATTAATAATATAAAATTTATGCTTAATAAATTCTCCTAGCTTGAACTCTTGCTTGTGCTCCAGTAATGAAAAATCATGTAGTGATCAATTTAATAACTAAAGTAAAAATTGATAATTTAAATTGACTAAAATATAAGATATTATAGCACAATCTAGAAGTTATTTGGAATGATCGAAGTTATAATTTTAATTTGAAAGGTAAAAATAATTATCCCTATTAGTTACCCTTAATATTGCTTATATTGAACCTATCCACTAAGTGTGCATGAGAAATATTGACTTTTGATTTCAGAAATGAATAATGTATCATTTTGGAATTTGTTGTGTTTGTAGTTAAATTAAAAGTTTAATAGTTTATAACCATATGCATTAGTTCATTTATCTTATCCTATTAGATTTAAGTATTAGGGTGATTTTGGACCTATGCTTCATTCAATACTAATTTTTAAATGCTCTCAACTATTTTCCATTATTATATTTCCTTTTTGGATTTTTTTTTTCTTCATATTTTTCACTTTTTTATGATTATGAAGTGCATGTTAATGATTTCAAATATCAGATAGCTTTCATCCTCTTACAACCCTAATTAATTTAATATAAGGATTTAATAAGGTCAGTAATTTCATATCTATGTTTATTATGATCTTCCTAAATTAAGCTTTTCAATTCTTTTACCTAAACTCAATTATTCATTCTTTAATTTAGTAGTCAGTGTGTTAGTGTATGATTTCCAAGTTCAATTCAGGTTAATAGTTTAAGTGATCTATGTTTATTAGTTTTTTAGATGCACATATTATGAATTATTATATATTATTCATTCAAACTATCATCTAGGGTTTTGTTATTATCTAAATTTTGTAAAGTTTTAAATTATTATTTTTATTCTAGCTAAATAAGTTATCTAAGAGCAAGCACTATGATGAGGACTAGACTCAAAAGTTAAGCAAGAAGGAATTTATTTTAAATGTGAACAACAAAACAAAATAGTGTGAACTAATCAGTCACTAATCATAACTAAACATAAAAAGATGATCATAATAGAGCATAACACATAAGAAGATAACTAAATAACTTAAAATAACTTCAAACACCAAACACTATTAGGTTACATCCTATAAAGGCTAAATTTATATTCTTTAGCCAAACCATATTAATTATTTTTTTTGAAGATGAACTAATTTAATGATATTCCTTAGACAATCTATGCCCCTCCTAAATAAGGCTTTAGCCTTTGGCCATTAGTTTTAAAAATATATAGATTCTTGTTATCCTGAATTTCAACAACTAAATACGGGAATACTTTCACAATAGTGAATTATCCTGACCACCTGGATTTTAGTTTTTGACAAAATAATTTTAATATATAATTGAATAATAAAATATCTTATCCATCGGTAAATTATTTTTTAAGAAACTTATGATGATGCCATTTTTTTATTTTATCTTTAAAAATCTTGGCATTTTCATTTTCCTTCTTCTAAATTCTTCATATTTGTTCAACTATATTAATCTATTTTCTTTCATTCCCTTAAGATTGAAATTTATTTCTTTTACAGCCCAAAATGCCTTATGCTCTAATTGTACAGAAAGGTGACAATATTTTTCGAAGACTAACCTAATCAATATCAATCAAGAGAGAGAACGTCCAGGTTTTTAGAGAGAGAAAATTAATTTTGAAATTTTATTTTGCGGTGATGTTCGGCAGACTTGATGGTGGCGGATGATCGTCGGCATTCTGTCGGTGATTTTCCCAAGGTTGATCGGGATACTACTTCTGAGGTAAAGAGGCCGTCGAGTTTTGCAGGTTGCATCAGGAAGGGTCAGACCACAGAGGTGGAAGTTTTACAGCAATCAATGCCTGCTATTTCTCCTTTGAACAAAGAGGATGGAAATGGAATGTCGATTTTGAATTCCAAATAGAATTTTCAAATTCCTTTGATGAAACGTCAAGGAGCCTTGGTGATCAAAGAAGTTTCAGAACCATTGCCGGAGGTACTTCAACATGTGGAAGGAAAAGGTAAATATGTAATTGACACGGTGGATATGGTTACTTCTAACAGCATGAAATCAGCAGTAATTCCATCAGATAATACCGTGTTGACTTCTGGAATGAAAATTTTTGTAAATCATTTTGTGAATTCGAATGCAATCCCTGGACTCTGTCGTAGTATGATAAATGAAAGTTCACAAATTATGGTTAATAACAATGTTCATTCTAATTTGGAAAATTTTAATATATCAGATGGAGTAAAGATGTTTGATCAATTGCATAAATTAGTAAATTATGGTACAATGAATCCTTGGAGCAAAAAATTATATATTATGTTTGATTTCAAAGAAGATGATGTGTTCTTATCGGATGATGGAAAGGCAGTGAAGCTCAATATGGAATTGGAGGAATTGAATTCTAAAAAGCTGTGTAAATCTTTGGTAATCATGGTTTTCGGTAAGGACTTACCTTCACATATGGTAGAATGGGAACTAAGGAAACAATGGAAACAGTTTGGCCAATTCCATTTTACTACACTGGGAAGAGGATGGTTTCTTTGTTCATTCTCCTCTGAAGATATGGTGGAAGCTATTCACTCTGGAGGACCATGGTATGTAAATGAACACATTGTGGGAATGGAAAAGTGGTCTCCCGAATTCAATTTTTCTTCAACAAATAAACTTTCTTCTCCAATATGGATAAGAATGCCACAACTTCCTTTACAATGTTGGGATGAGAAGAATATAACTTGCATTGCTTCAAGAATTGGAAAACCAATCATGTTAGATGGAAATATGTTTCATTGGGGAAGAAGAGAATTTGCTAGAGTATGTGTGAGAATCCAACTTGATCAACCTCTTCCTTTAGGTGTATGGGTTGATAGCATGAGTGGAAGATTCTTTAAAGTGAAGTATGAAAAAGTTTCAAACTTTTGCTTTGTTTACGGGAAGATAGGACACATGGAGAAGGAGTGTGTGCCTTTGAAAGAAATTCATAAGGATCTGGAGGATAATCATGAAACTGCTATAGCTAAAGATATGGGAAGGGAACAAACATTCATCAAAGAACCAGCATATGGTCCTTGGATCTTGGTTAACAACAAGAAGAAGAGGATTCCGAATCAGAGCAATAAGTGGTTTAATCCAAACTATTCCAGATTAACAAAAAAACCTGTTGTTCCAACTGCAGTATTTACTAAAGATCAGTCAGATATAGAAGCAAATGCTGGCAAGAAATTGGTCCAGGAACATCCAATAAAATTAAACTCTACTACTCAACAGATGGAAGAAGGTGAGATTAACAACTCAGAACTTTCTCAGGATGTATTCAAAAAGGGGAAGGGTTGCTTGCGAACTCAGGTAAGTCCTAAGGGATTACCTGGGAACTCAAGTACTCCCTATCATAAAACAGAAGACAAGATCCAGGAAGTTGTAAGGAAGCAGTTGGTAATTCATAATTCCTCTGCAGTTGTGGAAGGTAATATTTCTACAGCAGAAAATGTTTCTTTCAAAAAGAATAATTACTCTTCGAATTTTATAGCAAAAAATAAGTCTGTTGATAAAGTTTGTGTTGATCTTAATAGTAAGAACAAGTTTTCTGCTCTTCAAACTGTTTCTGATGAAGACAAAACTGATCCTTCTAAGGATTATCCTTTGGTTGAAAGAGAAGAAAAAGAGATGGAGACAGATGATATTTCTGTTAAAAATAATATTGATCGAAAGGATTTGATGGAGAATCCAGTTTATGGTGAAGTAAAGTTCAAGCTGCAAAAATAATTAAAATCATTTCGGAATAATTCTTTGAAATCTAAAACAAGGAAGGTTGAATCTAAAAGTATTTGTGGCGGGTCTAATCCCACTTCAAAGAAGAAATGAGTTCCCTTATTTTTTGGAATTGTAGGGGGGTTAGGAAGGTGGTGGCCTCTAGGTATTTGAAGAAAATAGTGAAGGAAATAGTGAAGGATAATGATGCATTATTTGTGGGTCTTATGGAGACTAAAGTTTCTTCTATGGATCCTATTGAAGTTAGGAAATTTATTGGTGATATGTGGGATTCCTTTCTTTATCCTGCAGCAGGACTATCAGGAGGTTTAATGGTTTGTTGGAGACAAGACTTGGCAACTTTTGAAGTTATAGAAGCCAATGAACAAGTAGTAGTGGGAAGACTTAAAATCAAAAATCAACAAACATGGATGATAGCCACGGTTTATGGAAGCAGGGAGAACAGTAAAAGAAGGCTGCTTTGGAGCAATCTGGAAAATCATTATGATGACAATTTCCCATGGATTATAGGAGGATTTTAATTGCATAATTTCACAAAGAGAAAAGAGAGGTGGAAGGAAGTTTGTACACTCTCACGGTTCACAAGATATGATCTCTTTAATGAGTAGAGGAGATCTTCATGAAGTTGGCTACTTGGGTCCTCAATATACTTGGTGCAATAATAAAAATGGAAGAGGAAGGATATTGGAAAAACTTGACCGTTGCCTTTTGAATTGTGCTGCTCTAAACATTCTCTAGTCGGCAGTGGTTAAGTATCTAGCTAGGATAGCATCAGATCATTGTCCTATCTCTATTAATATCTTGGCTAAAGAGGTAACAAAAAAGAGAAATTTTATGTTTGAAGACACTTGGTTATCCTATAAAGCTGCATATTCTATGGTTCTAGCTTCCTGGAACAAGAGCACAAAAGGTTATGTTACATATATTTTAAATACTAAGTTCAAGAGGACTTTGAGATCCCCATTCTTTTGGAGTAGGAAAAACATAAAAATTTGTTAGAAACCAAAGATAAGCTGAAAAAGGAAATTATGGATTTACAAGAGGAAGAAATAAATTTGGGAGGTTATTCAGAGCTGAAGCTGTGCTATTTAAGATCTAAAATTGCATAATTTAATAACACATTGGGAAAGCTTAGCATGTGGTGGAAGCAAAGGGCTAAAATACAATGGTTAAATGATGGAGACTCTAATGCCAAATTTCTCCATGCTTATGCAATGGCAAGAAGAAATGCTAACAGAATTAATTGTGTGAAAAATGAAGAAGGTTTTATTTGTGAAGACAAGCAAAGTATTTAAGAGGTATTTAATAAATTCTTCAGCTGTAAATGGACATGTAGAAACTGCAGTCTAGACAGTTGGCCGAATCCTTTAAAAAAATTGGATGAGGATAATTGTAATATTCTATGTAAAGATTTTTACTTTGATAGAGCTGGAGGACATTAATAAAAACTTGGGATACAATATTGCATCAGGTATTGATGGCATTACATATTCTTTTATCAAATCCTATTGGTCAATCATTAAGAAAGACGTTTGGGCAGCTATTAAGAATTTTTTTACTACGGGTTCACTTTGTCCTTGTTGGAAAGAAACCAATGTGATATTGATTCCAAAGGTACCTTATCCTATTACTCCTACTAATTACCGTTCAATTAGCTTATGTAATGCTATCTATAAAATTATGGCCAAAATGATCTAAAATAAGATGAATTTCTTTTTCCCTAAGATCATTTCTGAAGAACAAAATGCTTTTATAAAGGGTCGGTCTATGTCCGACCAAATTCTTCTAGCTGAAGAATTGTTTAACAAATTTAGACATTCTAAAGCTAAGAAAGGCTTGGTAGCTATCAAAGTAGATATGGAACAGGCATATGACAATATGTGTTGGTCTACTTTGGAGAAAGTGATGGATTGGTTTGGGTCTCCTAAGCTCTTTTCTAAATTAATTTTAGAATGTATAGTTAGTCCAAAATTTTCCATTTTGATTAATGGTTAAAGTTCAAAGTGGATAGAGGCCGAATGTGGATTTAGACAAGGATGTCCTTTGTCTCCTTTCCTTTTTATCATGTTTTCTCAATTATTGATGGAAGAATTTGGAAATATTGGAAAAAGGATTGGTGTTAAAGTCAATCCAAATGCCCCTATGATCTCACACTTAATGTATGCTAATGACATTATGATTTTCACTAAAGCTAATAAGAAATGTTTAAAGAAAGTGGATAAAATCTTGAAGAACTATGGTAGTTGGACATGAAAAAATATAAACTTGCTTAAATCTGCAGTTTTATTCAGCAAAGCAGTGAAGAAAAGAGAATGCAAATCCCTTCTCAAGATTTTTAACATGAATGTGGTGAAAGAAATAGATTATTTTGGAGTTAAGATTGCTCTTAGAAGATTGGTTAAATCAGATTTCAGCAAAATCTCTGAGAAAGCAGCGGCTAAGACGAACATTTGGGGTACAAATTTCATTTCTCTTGCAGGTAAAGTTTCTTTGATCAATGCTTCAGTCCTTTCTTTACCGACTTTTTTATCTAGTCATTCTTTGATCCCTTGGGGATTTTATATGATGTGGAGAAAATCTGTAGAGATTTTCTTTGGAAAAAAAGAGATGGTAGTTATGGAATGCACTATGTTTCTTGGAGCTCTTTGTGTAAACCAAAAAGTAAAGGAGGCTATGGTTTACAATCTTTGGTACATAAATTGGGACCTCTAAGGTCTAAACATGCTCTAAATTTTATTACAAAGCCCAATATTCTTCTCAATAAAGTTTTAAGAGTCAAATATGGAAATGTATTATGGAATGGTGTCAATAGTAGTGGTTGGTCTTCAACATGGAAGATCATTCAGAATGGTGCCGATTTTCTACTTCCCGTAATGAGATGGATAAATTCTAATGGAGAGAATGTTGATACTTTCAAAGATATGTGGATTCTGGACAAAATAATAGATAAATGGCCTACTTTTGTAACTATTATAGATCCAAATTTCAGTCAAGTATCAGATTTTATCACTGGAGGAAGGTGGGATTTAGAGAAATTGAAGCTCTGCTTTGGAGAATTCCTTATTGATTTGATCATCTCTATTCCAATTCATTCAGATCTCATTGAAGACAAGAAGGAGTGTATAAAGAAGTTAACTGGAAAATTGTTAGCAGGTGTTGTTTATGAGAAATAATTTGAATATATCAGTGAAGATGTAAATTTTAATTGGAGAAAGAAACTGAAGCTTAAACCAAAGATTGAAATGTTTTGGTGGAGATTAAGCAAAAATGGCATTCCAACATTTGCATTTATTTTATATAGAAGGCTTACTGATTATGGAGGTTGTCCAAGAGGATGCTTGGAGATGGAAGATACAGAACATGTGATTTCTAGATGTTTTCTAATCAAAAGAGTTTTAAAATTGTTTGCAAATTGGCTTTTTAATATTCCTGAATTTAATTTTTTAACTGGGTGTCATCAGTTATTAAATAAGTTGGCTTCTTCCAATCCTTTCCTGGGAAACCTACTGTGTTCAGTAATTTTCTACTATTGGAATAGTAGAAACAAACTAGTTCATGGTGGTGTAGATGACAGCTGTTCTACCATTGCTTCTAGATCTATTTTTCAGACAATATATTCCTTTGATTCTTGTTTAATATGGGAAAACTGGGATGCTAATCAGCTTTTTAAGCTGTCTCAATCCTCTTGGCATCCTCCTCCTCTGGGTTGGATCAAGGTAAATGTTGATGCTTCAATTTTTCATAATAACAGAACCGACGTTGGAGGAATTTTTAGGGACTGCAAAGGTCGCGAATTAGCAGCTTTTGGATTTCATTGTCTTCATCGGGATTGTTCTCAAATGGAACTATTAGCTATTCTTTCGTTGAGAGATTATATCCAAGATTGGATGCTTGATGTTAAAGGTATTGTGATTGAGGGTGACAATTCTAATGTCATCAAGATCTTTCAAAATGCCTTTAAAAAACCTTTTTGATGAAGAATTTCTAAAGCCTAAAGATTTAGATTTTCTTCTTAATTTCAAGCATTTCATCTTTTCTTTTGCTAATAGAAATTGTAATGAGTTAGCTCATTTTTGTGCTAACTATGCCCATTTTCTTCCTTTTTTTGGGATGATTTTTCTAAAGATAAAGTTCCACCTTCAATTTTAGAATTGTTGAAGGAGGAATCTTCTTGTAAGTAATTGGTGGTTAATAAAAATCTTTGCTCTTTGCAATTTAAAAAAAAAAAAGACTAACCTATAGGGAGACATGTTAATGGAAGTTTTAAAAGTGCATCTATAGTCCTATAATGCATCATCTAATTTAATATCCTAGTCAATCTAATTATAATAAATAATTAAAAAAAATTATGTTAATTTCCTTATTACTTATTTTAGTTTAGCCATTAGTTTGAAATGATAAGATATTGCAACCCTATGATGAACATCATATTTCATTATTGTTATTTATATTCTGTTATTCTAAAAATAACTTCCACCAGCAGTGATTAACATTCTACACATTCCAAATTGAGAAAAAAATACATTTCTTTAAACATTTAAGCACAACATGAGTCAGTCTGTACTTTGTTTTTTCTCTTCTTGAGTCTATTTGTAATGTTCAAAGAGACTGATGCTAAGTAACCCTACACACACACTTGAGAGACATAGAATTTCTATTTTTACTCATATCGGCCAGGACGATATTTACATCGTCCTGGACGATCGGGCTTAAAATAGAAAATCTAAATAATGATTCTTAATTAAGGCAACCTTCATCAACAGATCGTTCTGGACTATACTGTATCGGCCAGGATGATAAGCTCAAAATAGAAAGAAATTGTCGCCATAGACAATTAAGGTATTTTGTATTTTTTAATTATCGGCCAGGATGATCATTGATCGGCCTAGACGATATTCACAAATTATGTCTTAATTGATCAGAAAATCAATGGAGTAATTAAGGATGATTGATATGATCATATCGTCCTGGACTATCGTAGGATCGGCCAGGATGATCTATTCAAATACCATAGTTACTTCTGGACGATAAATATCGACCAGCTCAAATTCAGGGCGATGCTCTGGACGATTTTCCTCTGATTTGAACTGATCGATCGGGACGATCGTGAGATCGGCCTGGATGATCAAGCTAATTTTAAATAATCCAGTTTGCATTTAGGGCGATGCTCTGGCCGATCTTCTGAGATTTGTACTGATCGGCCAGGACGATGTCCATATCGGCCTGGACGATATTATCAGTAACTTACAATTAATGAGCTCCTTTGAAGCTCTTCTATTTAAGAGCTCTTGTTCAATATTTTGAATAATCTTTTGCTGCTTCCTTGGCCTGAGAAGACCTTGAGGAGAGAAAGAGAGAGAGGGAGAGAGAGAGGATCTTGTGAGGGGGAGCTTGTGAGGGGATTCACAAGGGTTGCTTCAAGGATCTCTCTGATTCTTCTTCATCTAGAGTTTCTCATTCATGGAAGGGTCGGTAGAGGTAAAGATTCAGCATCTGATTGTTGTTCTCTACCAGCTTCAGGAGGTATCAAAAGGAGATAGGTTCTCTGCCTTGTCGGGGAGGCAAAAAGGAGGTTCTTTGTAAAGGCTTCTCCGCCTAGCTGTGGGGGCTAAAGGAGAGTCACGATTGTAGTGCAATACTCGGAGGGCGCATCTGGGGAGTGGATGTAGGTCAAGTTGACTGAACCACTATAAATTTCGGTGTTCTTATTTCTTGCTTCCGCACTTTAAATTTCCGTGCTTATTTTTCTTGTGGTGTGATTTTGGTTTATGAGATTTTTACTTCTTTGTGAAAAGAATTTTTAAAATACCAATTCACCCCTCCTCTTGGTTAGCATGGTCCAGTTCTATAGGGCTTAACATTCCTAACGAACTTTCAAGTGGTATCAGAGTAGGATTCAAAAATTTTAAGTTTGAAAACTTTTTGAATTTTGATCAATGGCTAACCATGGGAATCGTAACACTACGAAAGGGTATTCTATTACTTGACCACCCCTGTTCGATATCCTACCTTTTGATTTCTGGAAAACCCGCATGTCAACATTTTTACAATTTACTGATTATCGCATGTGGATGCTTATCAAAGAAGGTTATTCTCCACCTTCTCGTGAAATTAATGGTGTTAAAACTGAAGTTGTTTTTACTGAATGGACTTTTGATGAACGAGATTTAGCTCAATTGAATGCAAAATGTTTGAACTGTTTTTTCTGTGCTTTAAAATCTGAGGATTACATGCGTGTCTCCACATGCAAAGCTGGTAAATAAATTTGGGATAAATTTTGTATCACCTATGAAGGCACTAATGAGGTTAAACAATCCCGTTTGAACATTCTCTTGCATGACTACGAACTTTTTTGTATGAAACCTCATGAATCAATTTCTGACATGTATACTAGGTTTACTCAAATAGTTACTTAACTTCATGCACTAGGAAGAGAACTTTCAAACTTTGAAAAAGTAAACAAGATTTTGAGATGCTTTCCTTCATCATATGATGCTAAAATCACTGCAATCACTGAATCTAAGGATTTGAAACTTATTTTATTGATAACTTACTTGGCTCACTCATTGTTTATGAGCAAGGGGTGAATCAAAGAAATCTTGATGCAGGTGAGATGAAAAAAGAGAAAACAGTTGCACTAATAGCACACAAGTCAGATTCTGAATCTTTCGGCTCTGAAAGCGAGGGAGTTGCCTTCATCACAAGGCAATTTAAAAGCTTTCTAAGGAAGAAGCAAAAGCATCATTGGAGAAAAGGTAAGGATCATAAATATTCTAAAGGATCTTCTGATGTCGTTTGTTATGAATGAAGGAAACCAGGACACGTGAGAACAGATTGCCCTACACTTAAAGATCACTCAAGCAAAGGAAAGGGTGAGGAGAAACCTAAGCTAAGGAAGGAGAACATGAGAGTACAAAAAGCATTTTGGGTGGATTCCGCATCGAACTCATCGGAGACGGAACCAGAAGATGAGACATCGAAATTGTGCTTGATGGCAGACGACAATCTTGATCAAGAAGAGGTATGTGAACATTCCTACGATCAACTTCTTGAAGTTTTAGAATACATTCATGCATCATATAGGAAATTAAAGAAAACACATGCTAGCTTGAAATTAGAATTTTTGAATCTATAAAAAGAGCATAAAATTTTGACTAAAGACCATCAAAAGATTGATTCAAATCACATGACTTTACTTGATGAATTTGATGAGTTAAATAAAAATCATTGTGAATTAGTTGAAAAGCATGATGCATTAAAAGCTTCACACACATCACTTGAATCTGATTTTAAGAAGACTAAAGAGATGGAGAAAAATTTGAGGTTTGAAAATGAGGTCTTAAAAAGCATAAATTTGAAGATTCAAAATGAATTAGAAACATGTAAGAAAACTAGGATGACACCTACTTTTGATCAATTGCCAAAACCTTGGAAGAGGTATTATAACTCAAACCACTTAAGAAATCCTTTTCCTGGAGTTAGATGTTTTTCATGTGGCATGCTAGGACACATCTCACACACTTGCACAGTTCATCATAGTACAAATTGGGTGTGGAGACCTAAGGTGCATGATCCACAGCATACAATACATGCATTGCATTCTACTCTTCATAAGAAGGAACCCAAACCTTCTTGGGTTTCTGAATCTAACATTTGGTAATTTTGTAAGAGGGCTCTCACAAAAGGCCTCGTGAGAGTATGTGGTACCTGGACAGTGGATGCTCTCGACATATGATTGGTGATGCTAACCAGTTTATTGTACTAGAGTCCAGGACTGGTGGCAAGGTTACTCTTGGAGACAACACCACCAAGAAGGTGGTAGGTGCAGGTATAATTGGTAATTCCAAGAACCTTATGATTAAAAATGTTTTACTTGTAGATGGATTAAAGCACAACTTTCTCAGCATCAGTCAACTATGTGACAAAGGCTTCATCGTGCAGTTCTTTGCAAATTCATGCATATTAAGTTTAAGTAACAACACTATTTTGCAGGGAAAGAGGATCAAAAAAGTCTACATGCTTGATTTAAATAACATTGAATGTGCTACTTCATTTTGCTTAAAAACAGTGATTGATGATTCATAGTTGTGGCACCGGAGACTTTGTCATGCAAATATGAAAACCCTTAGAAAAGTGACCCAAAAAGACCTAGTTAGAGGTATCGCCAAACTCAAGTTTTCAAAAGACCACCTTTGTGATGCCTATCAACTAGGAAAGCAAGTCCACTCCACCTTTCACCCCATTAAGGACATTAGCACCTCTAAACCTTTAGAAGTCCTTCACATGGATTTGTTTGAACCCATTAGCACTGCCAGCCTGGGAGGGAAAGTCTATGTATTTGTGATTGTTGATGACTACTCGAGGTTCACTTGGACTAGATTTCTTTCTCATAAAAATGAGTCTTTTGAGGAGTTTAAAATATTTTCTACTTAGATTCAAAAAAAGCTAGGTTGTGTGATTTTGACCATCCATAGTGATCGTGGGGGAGAGTTTGAGAATGAAAGATTTGGAAATTTTTGTGAGGACAAGGGGATTAGCCATAATTTTTCAGCTCCTAGGACCCCTCAGCAGAATGGGATAGCTGAAAGGAAGAACCAGACCTTGGTGGAAGCCGTTAGAGCCATGCTTGCTAAGTATTCACTTCCAAAATACTTTTGGGCAGAAGCGATTAACACAGCTTGTTATGTGTTGAATAGGGCGAATGTTAGAGCCAAATTAGAAAAGACACCCTATGAGATCCTTAAGGGTAGGACACCCAATCTTTCCCACCTTCATGTCTTTGGTTGTAAGGTTTTTATTCACAACAATATGAAGTCTCACTTGGGAAAATTTGATCATAAATCTGATGAAGGAGTATTCTTGGGATATTCTAGTGTTGGGAAGTCTTTTAGGGTGTTTAACAAGAGAACTTTAATGGTGGAAGAGACAACCCATGTAGTATTTGATGAGTCTGATCATAAGAAACATGGAGTGAAAGATGATGATGTTGGAGAGATTACAAGTGGAGTAGAAAATTTGGGGAAGGGGATAGAACACCAAAGTAATGAAGGAGTAGGAGAAGTCACCCAAGGAGTAGAAAATTTTGATGAAAGGGGAGAAACTTCACACACTTTGCCTAGAGATTGGAGATACTCTACTAGTCACCCCAAGGATTCCACTGCTGAAGCTGAGTACATTGCTCTTAGAAGTTGTGTGGCCCAAGTCCTTTGGTTGAAACAACAGGTATTGGATTTAGGATTATCTGTAGGCACAATCTCAATCTTTTGTGACAATACTAGTGCCATATGCATCTCTAAGAATCCTATCCAACATTCAAGGACTAAGCACATTGACATTAGGCATCACTTCATTATAGATCATGTGACTAAGGGAGACATTGAGTTACACCATGTGACAACTGAAAATAAATTGGCTGACATCTTTACTAAACCACTGGCCTTCGAAACTTCAGTTCTTTAAGGACCAGATTGGGTGTGATTGACATAAATGCATGAAACTTGATCTTTTAGTTACTTTCTTTTGCTTTTGTTTTTTTTTCTTTTAGTTTTTGGTGTGTTTTACTTTTTTTTTTCTCTCTTACTTAGTTTTTCAAAATCATCGCTAAAATGATAACATATTCCATGCCCTTGTTTTTGAAAATTTATAGTCAATGTGTTTTTTATCTCTTTATCTCTTAGATGGTAAAAATATTTTGTGATTGTGTCTCTTTCTCTAACCTATTTTAGTGGCATAGTTTTCTTTTCTAATCAAAAATCTATTTCAAATTAAAGATTGTGTATGAAATTAAGAATTTTTCTTAAGCATGCTTAAGCAAATCTATCTTGTATTTATAATGTTTAAAGTTTTTTTGTCACATCAAAACCTCTCGTTACTCTTGTCTTTGATTATTGATTCTGCTTGTGGTAATTCTTCCTTATGTTAGAGAGAGAGCTCCTATTCTCTAATATCTAAGAAGATATACTCACAACTAAGGATTTTTTTTAAGAGGTTATAAAAGAGAATGTAGCTTGCAAAAATAAAAAAAAAAATTTGGCCAATGATGCCAACAAAAGAAGCGCAAAGACGCCAAAATTGAAAATCAATAAAAAGATGCGCAAAGCACCACTCCATTGACAAGAGGCATAAAATGAGCCCACTCAAAATCAAGCCATTCTCTCTTTTTAAATCTTTTAGAACTTAGAAGTTTTGATTCTCAAAGGCTTGATTTTGATTGTTTCGCGATCGTGACAGATTTACTTTGGTTCATTATTTTATAAAGGTAATTTTTCTTAAACCAAGTGATGGATGGATTCTTTTTCTCATATCCAATTAATTCTTAAAGTTAGATCATTGATTTCAAAAGGCAATTCTACCCTAAGAAAATGTCTAAGCTAAGGGTAACCATGACCGGATATTCTACCACTCTTTGGATTGTTGAGATTGTTAACTCATTAACCCACAAGTTTTTAAATCAATCACATGGAATACTACATCATTTTCATGCCATGGTTTCGAAAAAAGAAAAAAAAATATTTGAAATTGGTCTTTTTTGTTCCCTCCTCCTTTTTGATATGTCAAAAGGGGGACAAGTTTATGATGTTTTTACACTTGTCAATCCAAAAATTTTACTGCTAACTATCTTCGTAGTGTTTTTCCACCATCAAAAAGGTGGAGATTGTTGTAAATCTATTTTCATGACTTATGTTTTAATGATTGACAAACACTATTGATTCTCTTAGACTGGCTGTTACTTCTAACTTTTTAGGAATCGAAGATTGGACGAACAAACGAAGCCAGTTCAAGATTGCGTAGGTTTAGGGTTGAGTCAGTATGTACTTTGTTTTTTCTCTTCTTGAGTCTATTTATAATGTTCAAAGATGCTGATGCTAAGTAACCCTACAAACACACTTGAGAGACTTAGAATTTCTACTTTTACTCATATCGACCAGGACGATATTTACATCGTCCTGGATGATCAGGCTTAAAACAGAAAATCTAAACAAGGATTCTTAATTAAGGCAGCCGTCATCAACAGATCATCCTGGACGATACGTGTATTGGCCAGGACAATAAGCTCAAAACAAAAAGAAGTTGCCGCCATAGATAATTAAGGTATTCTGTATTTTTTAATAATCAGCCATGATGATTATTGATCAGCCAGGACGATATTCACAAATTATGCCTTAATTGATCAGGAAATTAAGGGATTAATTAAGGATGATTGATACGATCATATCATTCTGGACGATCACAGGATCGTCCAGGACGAACTATTCAAAAACTTTAGTTACTTTTGGACGATAAATATCTGACAGGTCAAATTAAGGGCGATGCTTTGGACGATTTTCCTCTGATTTGAACTGATCGGCCGGGACGATCGTGAGATCGGCCTGGACGATCAAGCCAATTTTAAATCGTCCAATTTGCATTCAGGGTGATGCTCTGGCTGATCTTCTAAGATTTGTACTGATCGGTCAGGACGATGTCCATATCGGCCTGAACGATATTGTTGGCAACTTGTAATTAATGAGTTCCTTTGAAGCTCTTCTATTAAAGAGCTCTTGTTCAACATTTTGAATAATCTTTTGCTACTGCCTTGACCTGAGAAGACCTTGAGGAGAGAAAGAGAGAGAGGATCTTGTTAGGGGGAGCTTGTGAGAGGATTCACAAGGGTTGCTTCAAGGATTTCTCTGCTTCTTCTTCGTCTAGAGTTTCTCGTCCGTGGAAGGGTCGGTAGAGGTAAGGATTCAGCATCTGATTGTGGTTCTCTGCCAGCTTCATGAAGAAGCAAAAGGAGATAGGTTCTCTGGCTTTCCGGGGTGGCAAAAAGGAGGTTCTTTGTAAAGGCTTCTCAGCCTAGCTGTGGGGGCTAAAGGAGAGTCACGATTGTAGTGCAATACTCGGAGGGCTCCTCCAGGGAGTGGACATAGGTCGAGTTGACCGAACCACTTCAAAATTTCTGTGTTCTTATTTCTTGCTTCCGCACTTTAAATTTCTACGCTTATTTTTCTTGTGGTGTGATTTTGGTTTATGTGATTTTTTCTTCTTTGTAAAAAGAATTTTTAAAATACCAAATCACCCCCCCCCTCTTGGTTAGCTTGGGCCAGTTCTATAGGGCTTAATATCCCTAATGAACTTTCGCAAGTTGTCTCTAAAAGAACTGAGACTCAATGCATGCCAAAGAATCATACTAATTTTTTTGAGAAAGCTTAAATAGAGGGCATTAAAAAACCTTACAAACTCAATTCTTGCGGCACTGATCATATAGTACAATTGGTTCAAAATATCCCTTTCTACCAATATGAATAGTATTGCCCTGTACAATCAATTTAAGTGTTTATATTGATTATCACGTATGATTGAGAACATCATCCAGTACGATTAGTAAAAAATACATAGCTAATCTTCCCGTCTGATAGGTTGCGATTAAATATTATACCATGCAGGAATCAAACCATCAACTATAAATACTTAGGTTTTTTTTTAATATAGATCTCCAACTAGATACATAAGTATACATGTTGATCAAGTAATAAAGTGGTTGAGAGAGTGTTAATCCCATAGGGAAGTGTTCTGCTAGATTAAAATTAAACTACTAATGTCTATTACCGATGCAAGATTTTTCTTATTGAAGAAAAATCAAGTGTTTTGAATTATTTCACTTATAGAGAAAAAGAAAATAGATAAATGAGATGCCAAATAATAAAAATGTTTTGTACTATTATATATTAAATATTAAAGCTTTCCTAATGATACTCTTACATATGGATGTGGATAAGAGCATACACATGCTCTGTCGAGCTTGTAGAGGTGAGAAGAGAGGTTTAAAGCCTTGTTACAATTCTAATATCTCTATAGAAACTAGGAGGTTTAACATCCTATATCTAGGCATGCCAACATTCCATTCCAATACTCCTATTTATTCTGATATTTCTCCAGCGAGGCAATATACCACACAACATATTAACTAGAAACATAGCCATTTTATGCATTAAATTAAGAGATATTGAAAATATCCATAATTTCATTCAAGGAATAATTGTCCACATTAGTAATTTCAATGTGCTCACAATATTAGCCAAAAAATCATTAATTAGCTATATATTATAAAGATAGAAAGAAAATACATCATCATTTTTTGCATAAAAGATAATATATATGAGAAAAAGTAAGGTATACATGTCACATGAATAGTACAAATATACTCTCCACTCTCCTCTCTCCTCCAAATGTTTCATTGCTTAGAATAAGATATGTTATGATCATTAAAGACAATATATTGCTCTTTCATTACCTTCCTTTGACTTTACTCTATGAAGGGAACAACTGAAAAGTAGAACTACACACTATTTTTGGCATAATGCCTTCAAACTTCAAACTAAAATTCTTTAATACTAAGCATAAAAATTTGCTCAAGCACCAAGTGCTTGACATGGTAGTGTCACGACATTATAATGATGAACTAGCACATTAGCACTGTTGGGTTCGCAATGGTAATGCAATGACTTGGCATGTTTATTGGCTAAACTAATGCATCTCTTAGTTTATTTGGTGTGGCCCAATCTAAAAGTATAATATAGGATGTTAAACCTTGGTGAACTATACCGAGGCACACTAAGAGAAGGGTGGGGGGGGGGGGGGGGGGGGGGGTAAATTAGTAGTTGTAAAAACTTACTTTAAATCCAAAACTATATTTTTAGATTTTTAATAACTTTAAAAAAAATATTATCACTCAATGCTAAAGTGAAATAAAAAAATAATAATTATGGTGATGATAAATAGACTAAATCAATATATCATCAAATATATAATTTTATACAAAGCAATTTCTACAAAATCAAAGTGTAGAAAAGTATATTAAAAAAATATAAATTAAAATAAAAACACACCAAAATTTTATAGTTGTTCAATCAAACATTAACCTACGTCCACTACCCAGAGTCCTCTCTAAGTATTATACTAAAATTTTAGTGTCTCTCCTTTAGCCCCCTTAGCTAGCTAGAGAAGCCCTTATAATCTATTCACTGACATAATGCAACAGAGAACCTTGTTATCTTTTAAACTCTCCTGGTGTATCCAGAGAACCTAACACTCCTTTTTCACCATCCTGGTGAAGCTAGAGAATCTCTCCCTCCTTTTTCACCATCATCTTGAAGGAAGAGATACTCAACGGTCTTCAAGATGATGATATTCTTCCTAGATCCACCTGAGAAACCAAGTAAGGCACTTGGAGGAAACAAGGTAGAAGCTTGCTTGGAGAAACCGTGTGAAAAGCCCTAACACACTTTTCTCCCTCACACATAAACTCTCCTTTGTCCTTCCCAAAGATCTATTCTCAAAGATCTCTCTAAATAAAATCCAACAACCAAAGACTTAAAATTATAACATTAAGAGAGCTTAAGTATAAGGCCTCACAAAAAGGCCCTAATAATTCAATTCTATCAACACTGATCATATAATATGATTCCTAATTATATAATACAATAAGTTCAAATAGTCTTGTTAGTATTATATAAAGAATATGGCATTGTACAATTAGTTCAATTATTTGAGTTGATCATCTAGTATGATATGAAGCATCATTTAACATGATTGGTGGAATCAAGTTGGATAATGTTCTAGTATGATTGGTGACAAATAAATATCATCCCATATAAAAATTGGGTCGTACAGAAATATTATCCAATCATACAATATGATATGATTGGATTAATTAATCTAAATTTGATCCCCTAATTACATGATTAATGTAGGAAATATTTGATTATATTTTTCAATACAATGCCTATCTTATAGTATTATTAGTATAAATTTTGAATTTTAAATATTACCTAAATTATGATTGGTGGCTTAGATCTAAATTTCGACTGATCAGCCTGCACAATCTTAATCATATAGTATGATTAATTCAAAAAGATTTTATTATGCCAATAAGCCATTATAATGGTTTTTCAAATAACTTATCATATAATATGATATGTATCATATAATAATATTAGTTCAAAAAAATTATGCTTCTAATTTTATCACTAACTCACTCCCCTGAGAATTTGTGAGGGGTCACCAAGTTTAGCATCCACCAAATACATGACTTTGATTGAAGAAATGTAATATATATATATATATGTATATATATATACAGACTCCTAAACACACTTAATCCTTCTCTATGCAATCTTTAGTTGATCACATTGCATAGAGTACGATGAACCCAAAATATTAGTGCATAAGAAAAAATATGTAAAAATAACAATAATATGTGATAACATTGTAGAGAACCTAATAATGATTCTTATCATCAAAATCATAAGATCTGGGTCCATATTTGCAATAATCACCCCAATTTCTATATAGGCAAATATTATTGGTTATGATTTCAAATTAATTTTGCTTTGTCCTAAGCCTACCCCCATTACTAGTTAAGTTTTTTTTTTTTTTTTTTTTTTTTTTTTTTAAAGGGGGATTTTTTTTTGAAATAGGGTGACTTTTTTTAATATAATGAATAAGAGGAATTAGAAGAAAACATAATCATGAATAGGAAATAAATAAAATAGTAGACTAATCATATAATAGTAGAAATACAACCTACCAATAATATTTTACTCCCCCTTTTGACATCACCAAAAATGACGAACGATTAAGAATAAAGTCAAAAATAAAATTAAACATGTAATGAAAATAAAGTTAACAAAGGCAAAAACTAAAAATATACCTGCTAAAAATAAGAAGGTCCATGATTAAGTGGTGGTGGTGATGGTTAAAAGTATTAATGAATTGATATGAATAGCTCTTCAAATTATGCCATAATAGTCTCATGCTGTTGGTGTTTCTCCATGATGTAAGTGTTGAAGAGAGTCTCCAACTGATTAAATCTATGAATTAGTTTCTCATACTGAGAAGGTTGGCGTACAGGTGTTGATGTTGGAGCTGGTGCTAGACCTCCCTTTGCCTCCTCTAGCTTGGAGTCCACATAATAAACATTTAGGTGATGAGCACTATGAAGGACATGGAAGGATCTATTTGAAAATAAGAATAAAAGCAGGTTGAGTTGTGCAGGGAGTTAAACAGTGTATTTGGATTACAAAACATAGGTATTGATTTGACCTAATAAAATATTTGTCTTTCTCTTATTGCTAGGATCTCTAATATAGGTAAGGTTTTTAATGTTTCAAATAATTAAATCAGTAGCATTGAAATCAATTTTAGGTATGATAAAGTAGGTAATGAGGGATAAAAGAGAAGTGATATTTACTCTATCATCAGCTTTTGGAATGATTGAATTTTTAAGGATATGTTGAATAATTTGGGAATCTTGAACTAAGGTGTTAAAAAGAGGAATGTGGAAATTTACTAATAATGCTTTAGGGGTGGTGTTGATATGGTTCTAATTATAGTTACGGAGAAAGGATAAAAAATGAACTTTTTCATTGGTTGTAAAAAAGTGCAATATTTGGTTGAAGTCCTGATAGGTGATCTTTACCGGCCTTCTATTAACTTAAGATTCAAGGGCAATGCCCTCACTATATATTTGAAGTCTAGCAAAAAAATTAAAGAGAAGCATGCGTTGAATGGAAATGGTAGAGTAAGAATGAATTGAAGGGTGGTCAAGAAAATAGATTGAAAACTTTGAAGTTTAGAACTTCCTTGTTTATGGTTATGGAGGGGGAGATCCTGACAGCCTTATATCGATGATATGCTTCATCATCTATTACTTTAGGGAAATGGGATCAAGGGATGTTTAAATAAATTTTCTATTTGAGCCCTGGAGCGCTTCCCACTGTCCATTGCAAAGAGTATGAACTAAGATATGAAGGGAGAAATATTGAGAGGATGGATTGGAGTGAAGATAATGCTTGTGATTCCTCCCTTTAAATAGAAATTATTCATATCATATAGTACAATGTCTAATCATGTATTATGATACAAGGAATTTAGTTCATCTAGTCCAATCAATCTAAAAGGTCAATCTTATCAAACAGTACGATCAAAATCATACTAGACTATCAGTATTAGGACGGTCATCCCAAGGCATCATCCTCAATGATGGTTGGCTGGTTATATTGTATAGTACGAATAGGTGTTCGTACCTATTCGTACTATACAATATGATATTGAATATAATACCAATTAAATAAAATTAATTTAATTATGAGTGCCACATGTATCATATAGTACAAATTGGGTGTTCGTATAGTACTTGGGTATTCGTATAATACAATAACCAATAATTGATCAATCAAAGTTATTGAATGTGCTGTAAGCAGTGATGTGATATTTTATAAAGATCATATGGTATTATGTGATATTGTACATTACAATGTGAGTAAGTTTGAATTTATATATGATGATCAAGAAAAAAATACATGAAAAGAAAAACCAAAAAAAATCACACAAAATAGATCAAAAACATAAATAATAAATACGAACAATCACAAAACAAATTACATAAAAGCACATGAAAATATTTAAGTTTTCAGTTTATCCTGATTTAAGCATGAATGTCTATAATACCTAGTGAAGTTCTCAAGGAGCGAATGGTTTCATAGGCAAGTAGCTTTGTAAAGACATCTATTAGTTAATTTTATATAGCAATATGATGTAATTTCATATCTCCGTTGGTTACATAATCTCTAATGAAATGTTGTTAAATGTCTATGTGTTTAATCTGAGAGTTTTTTATTGGATTTTTTGAGATAAATTTGGCACTAGTTTTATTACACATGATTGCAATAGTATTGAGAGGGAATCCATGGATATGGATTTGTTGTTTAAGCCGAAGGACTTGAGAAACATAGCTTCCTATACCTTGGTATTATGTGTGAGTTGTAGATAGGGCTACAAAATTTTGATTTCTACTAGAACAATAGACTAAAGATTGTCCTACGAATTGATAGGTTCCAGAGGTACTTTTTTATCAACCCTATGTATTACAAAGTTTGAATTAGAACATCCTATGATTATTTATTTATTTATTTATTTATTATAGATTTTTTTATTATTTTTTAATATATATATATATATATTATTTTTATTATTTTAATATTTTTTATACTAGCTCAAAAATATGAATGTAAGCTTTCTCTATTTTTCATTTAGAACGGGAAATATAGATAAGATTTTGAGTCTCTCGTGCTCTAGCAATTTGTGGGTGTTCTAAGGTTACACCATCGTGCTCGTTGGCCTTCTTGGCATGGTTTTCTCTCTACTTTTCATTTGTTTTCTTAATCGTTGATCTTTACTCGTCTTTTTATATGTTTGGTTTTGAGATTTTCCTGGGATTTTTGGTTTTTGGGAAATGATAACTCCGTCATCATCCCTTCCTCCGGCTCCTTATCTTGTTGAGGGGAAATGTCGAACTTTTAAGGATGCCATAGCTGCTTTTGCTTCATCTTCTTCAAAATTGAATTTTGTGCATTCCTCGCTTAAGGGCTATCAGTTTTCTTCTTCGAGGATATTGTGGTCACTCAACTGGCCGCTCCATTTTCTTTAACATTGGTAGGCAATGTTTTGTTCAGATGTCTCAACCTTGATGTTATACAAAAATTTTTTTGCTACTTTAGACTATCGGGTTCTTTCCATATTGGTTTACTTGATCAAAGGCATGTCGTGATTCAACTCTCTAATAATGTTAAATATAGCTGGATATTTGCTAGGAGATCCTATTATATCTAGGCATGCCAAATGCATTTGCTCAAATGGCCACCGAATTTTGATGTTAGTGAATAATCCCTTATAGCGCCTGTTTGGATTTCTTTTCCAATTCTTTAATTCTCAAGTTTTATATAGTTTGGCTTTGACTTTTTGGAGGACCAGTACAAACTGACCAGGCTACAATGGCTATTTCTCAACCTTCTGTAGCACAGGTTTTGGTTGAGATGGATATCTCTAAGAAAAATCCCACTGATATTTGTTAGAATTGAAATGATATTTCCAAAAATTTGAATTTGAAAATCTTCCTATTTTTTGTTCTTATTACAAAATGCATGTACATGGTATTAATGATTGTTTTAATAAGCATCCTCATCTTTGTAAGGAGAAGGATTTTTCTAACAAACCGTAAAAGATTGATGTAGATTTGATTCATGTTGAAAATTCTTAGAATTTGGAGGGATTTGAATTGAAACAGATTGAAAATTGTGAGGCTAATATTCATCTAGCTTGCGTTGGACCTACGGTAACTGATGTGGATTTGATTCATGTTGAAAATTATGAGCATTTGGAGGGATCTAAATTGAAATAGATTGAAAATTGGGAGGCTAATAATCATCTGGCTTGTGTTAAACCTATGGTAAATAATGTTGTTGATGTCCCTAATGATCAGGGAGTCCTTGTTAAACCTTCATCTGATTTATTTATTGTGGGTGCTAATATGGAAGTGCCAGTTTTGGTGGATGGTGCTAACCAAAATACATCTAGAGTTGATGTTACTGCTACTTATTCTATTAACAAAAATTGTCCTAAAATGAATGAAATGTTCTTAGCTAATACCTCTATTAACGGTTCCATTTTGAATGAGCCGAAAAATGCTAAGGTTATTCATGTGAGTAATAACTTGCTTGAAAAAAAGTAATACTGCTATGATTGGGTTTTCGTTTTTTTTTTTTTTTTTTTTAAGAATGCAAACTTGCATAAAAATAAAAGAATCCTAAATACAATCTAATGTGATATAGCAAAACTATCACATTCTTCTTTTACTAACTTAACAAAAGAAGAAGGAAGATTTCTCTCACAAAATAAGTCCCAAAAAATCATAAGAACAAGTTAAGTTAGCATAGTAATCTGCTAACTTATTACAATTACGATTGACCCAATGAAAGAAAACAATATTATACTCACTAAAAAAAAATAAATCTTCATCTTCCAAGCTCCAATCCCTCTTCTTCGGTAAGCTATACATGTTATGTAGAAAAAGGAGAACATTCTTTTTGCCATCTTCCACAATAATGCCTTTAACATGTTGAAATCTTCCTTGCAACACTACTTTAAGAGATGAAAATGCTAACAGCTCAAGTTGAGCAATGTCCCAATACACTTTTCCCTATCCAAATGTGACATGAGAAAAAAAGGAAGAGAAAGATAGACAATTTTCACCAAAACTAGTCTACCAACTAGAGAAATATACCTATTTCCCCAAGTATTAAGCTTTTTAATATATTTATCCTGTATCATTTGGAAATCCAGCTTCTTCAATATTCTTAGAGCCATATTTATTCCCAAGTATTCAAATTCTCCCACCAATATGACTCCCAGAATCCTTGAGATGTGATTTCTCCTCCTCCTTAACACTGAATTGCCACACATCAAGGAGGATTTTTGAAAATTTATTCTTTGGCCGGTCCAAGAACTGTAGTCTTCAACAATGTCTTTAACCTTCTTCATGCTTCTCACTTTAGCTTCAACAAAAAGCAAGACATCATCTACAAATAGGAGATGAGAAATCTTTTGGGATTTAAAAGAAATTTTAATGCCCACATCAGAACCTCTCATAGAGAAAGCATTTGATAAAAGTTGTGAGCACAAAATAAATAAGAATGGAGAGAGTGGACACCCTTGTCGAAATCCACTCCTCCCCTCAATCCAACTGGAATTGGAACCATTAATCAAAATGGAAAATCTGGGATCTGAAACACACTCCATTTCCAATTTAACAAAATTGAATGTGAATCCCAAATCTAACATCATCTTTTCAAGAGTTGCCCAACTTATACTATCGTATGCCTACTCCATGTCCACTTTAATGGCTAAAAAACCAATGCTTGGTTTGGAATGCCTTAACTTGTCAAACACCTCTTGAGTCAAAAGAATGTGATCCGAGATCGATCTCCCCTTCACAAAAGCCACATGTTCTTCAGATATAATCTTAGGAATGATCTCCACCATTCTATTTAATAATACCTTAGGCACAACTTTGTAGATTGAATTACATAAACGGATTGGATGAAAAGTAGCAGGAGAAACCGGGTTTAAAGTCTTGGAAATCAACACAATCATAGTATCTTTCCATTATTTGCACATCCTACCTATAGAAAAAAATAGTTTAACCACTCTATAAACATGCTCCCTTATGATGCTCCAAAAAGCTTAAAAAAAGGAGTATGTAATCTCGTCACAACCTGGAGCTTTATTATTACCCAACTTCAAAACAACCTCATCTATTTCGAACACAGAAAGCTCCCTGTCCAACCAGAATTTATCTTCCTTTTCCAAAACAATCCACGGTTTAGGCCAGTCTTCCAAACAACACATCCTGCTCTTCCATTTATTCTGGAAGAATTTGAATAACACCTCTTCCACCTCCTTCAGTTCTTCAGTCATAATTCCATCTGTACTCCTTAGCTGAGTAATGCAATTGGAATTTTTCCTTACATTGGCAAAAGAATGAAAAAACTTTGTGTTAGAATCACCATCTTCAATCCACTTTACTTTGGCTCTTTGCCTCCATCATGTATTCAAGAAATTGAGGATGACATTAAGCTCTTTGACCTTGGCTCTAAGCAACCATAATTTATCTTCATCCAACCACCCCACTCTAGCTTCTTCCTCTTGAATTTGAAAAATTTTAGCCTTCAATCTTTCTTTCTCTTTTGAGAATTCTTTCAACTTGAACTTGCTCCAATATAACAAGTCCTTCAAAGTCCTGTTGCATTTCTTATTAAGGATTTCCATATCATCCCCCATATAAGTTTTCTTCCACCCATTAGAGACAATATGAGCTGATGTCTTAAAAGTTAACCAAGCATCTTCAAACCTAATGCACCTCCTCCCTCTTGAGACCGACTCAAATATCATTAGCACAATAGGATTTTGGTCTGAAGCCACTCTGGCTAGGTGCCTCACAACAGCAATTTGAATCTTATTGATGGCCAATGAATTGAGAATACACCTATCCAATCTTTCGAGTATCCTCCCTCCTCCAACTTTGTTGTTGCACCAAGTAAAGCTTGGTCCAACAAACCCAACTTCATGATAATCATTATCATTTTTAAACTTTATCATATCCATGGGACCTTGAGAGAAAACAAACTTTCTCGCACCCTTCTTATCTTCTGGAGCCAAAATATAATTAAAATCCCCTCCAATAATAGAAGGAATTTTCCTCTGAGAGTGCTCCTGAACACACTCCCAAAGCAATCTTCTCTTATGAGCCTCCTCACTACCATAAACAGTTGTAATCCTCCACACTCCCTTATTGGAGACGTTAAGAACCCGTATAACACATTGATCTGATGTCTTCACCACTGAAAAGGATGCCATATTCGATTTCCATAGAATCATAATTCCACTAGAAATCCCTTCTGAAGGAAGAAGGAAAAAATCCCAAGCAGGACCCATCATTCTAACAAAAGAGACTCTATCAAAAGAATTGATCTTAGTCTCTACCATTCCCACAAAAAAAAAATTAAAATCCTTGATAATTTCCTTCATATAGAGTGAGGCCTCTCTCTTCTTGTCCCCTCTACAATACAAAAATTAATAGATTCCATTTAAATAATTTAGGGGGAAGAGCACCAATCTCTTCTCTTGTTAACCCCCTCAAACATTCTACCACGTGGAATGTTTTTAATAGGCCCTAAGGCCCTAAGCTCTTTAGCAAGCTTACACTTAATCATGTCCCCATTAGAGCCAATATCATTCTCCTTCTCTAGACCACACAACTTTCCCTCACTGCATTTTTCCCTCCACTTTTATCAAAAATGCCATCTCCACCAGCCACCTTTTCTTCACATTTATTAGCGCAAGCAACAGAAATTTAATTAATCAATTCAACTCCCTCCCCTTCCATCTCTTCCCCATTCAACACTTCAAACGTATTCATATTTGCTAAGACAAAGTATTTATCAGTAGAAGAAGACATACCAACCACTTTAACTGCATTCTCTGCTTTATCAGAGCTCTTCACAACATCATCCTCAATAGAATTAGGTTGAAACCCATGAGCAAGCATTTCCTATTCCACACATATTCCCCCCTCTTCCGGAAGATTTTCCTCAGCATTAGAATCCAACTCCACGACTGCATCCAAGTTCTGTACAGCTCTTTTTACTTCAACATTCTCACCATGAACTTCTTTAGTCTTTTTCCATTGTTTTTTAGTAACCTTCAATTTTTCCTTCATCAGAGCAGGTCTTCTACTATTCCTCCTGTTAACCATGATCCATGGTCCATAGGTAGAGTCATTTAGTCTTTCCCACCTCCTTAACATGCTTAGAAGTTCCTTCATAAAAAATCCAATCCGTTGTACCAGAATTCCTTTATTTGCAATCAGCTTTCACATGTCCTATCAATCCACAATCATAAAAAAATGTGGATATTTTCTCATACTCAAACCTCTGAAAAAACCTCCCAGATATGCTCTCCACCCATACTTCTAGTGGAAGACGTTGATTAAGCTTAACTCTTACACAAACTCTTGCAAATTCCATTTCCCCCCCACTGAAATATGTTTCCATCCATCATTATAGGTTTGCCGATCAATGCAGCAATTCTTGCCACATTAACCTCATCCCAACATTGCAAGGGTAAGTGAGGCATCCTAATCCAAATAGGAGAGGATATTCCCTTCAATGATAGGGTTGAAAACTCCGCTATCCACTTCTCCATTCCCATAATGTGCCCATTGACAAACCAAGGCCCTCCTAACAGAACACCTTCCATCATCTCCGTAGATTCAAAGCAACACAAAGACCAACCTTTGCCAAGGGTTATGAAATGGAAATTCCCAAACTGTTTCCATTGATGTCTCACTTCCCAAGCTACAATATGAGATGGTTTTTCCTTCCCAAACACCTTGATCACTAGGGAGTATTTCAACTTGCAGGAATTCAGAATTTCAACATCTTCCCTCATTTTAACTACTTTACCATCTTCCATTAACACCAAATCCTCCTCTTTGAAATCCAATTGGATGTAAGGCTTCTTTTTCCACGGATTTCCTTCCATCTCATTCACAACTCTTTTAGGCATTACCACATTTACCTTATCCACAACACCATTCTTCTTAGCTTTCGAACAACCATTAAAATGAAGATTTGTGTTAATAGGGATATGAGAATTTGCATTTATCCCAAGAACATGTCCTGAGATTGCATTTAAATTACCAAACCTATTAACAAATATTTTCATTTTAGATGACAAAGCCGACGGGTTAGACAAATCCCATTCTGACAATCTGTTGGCTAACCGAGGAGTTATAGTACATACCTCTTCAGTAATGACCTTGCCCTTACCTTCCACATGAAAATTCTTCTTAGGGACCTCCATAATGTTATCTTTAATCAGCAATGGACTCCAGCACTTTTGAATGCAAGATCCAAATGATTCTATTGTAGACCAGCATTTTAGCGATTTACTTATTCCAATTTTTGATTAAGTAATCCTTCATCTGTAGTACCACTCATTGTCGCCGCCGAAGATGGCCGGCGTCCCTCCACCACCATCTCCCGCATCAACTCCTCAGAAATATAAGTAAAAACCTGGAACAAAAATTCAAATTTTAGAACCTTTATCTCTCTAAAAAACCAGAGCTTCTATCTCTAACAAAACAAAGTGCAGGAGGAGGAGAATCATTTTAATGTGGTTGGCAATAGTGGTTCTTCTTGGGAAGAGAAGGTAATATGGAGGAAGAGGATTTATTTATGGAGGATGAATGTCCTCAACTAGCTCCAAAAAATGATTGTAAGCTTCCCTCCACCTCTAATTATAATAGTGATGCTTTTACTAACACTGATGATATGGACATTATTGCTAAATCTTATGCCATAGAAGATTGTGATACTAGTTTTTCCAAATCTCAGAATAGGAGAGGAAGGAAAAGCAAAAACATTATCTTACAACCTTCTAGAAATACTCGTCGCTCGCATACTTCTCATTAACTTATTTTTTATATTTAAAACTATTATTTGGAATATGAGGGGTATTGGTTTTAATTTTCCTTCCAAATGTCAATGTTGCTACCATGTTGAGAATATGCATCATGTTTTTTTGTCTCGTCTAGTCGCTATTAAAACTTGGATTTGTTTTGATTATATATTTAAGCTCAATTATTTTAGTACTAACCTTTCTATTAATGCTCTCCTTGTGTTTTAGTTTGTTAAGTCCGAGGGGCATATTAGGAATGTTATTCCTTCACTTATTCTTTGGTTTTTATGGTTGGACCAGAACAACTCTTAATTTAATGGTGTGGGCATGAACCATAATAGAATTATTAATAATGTGAAAGATAAAGTCTTGCAGCTAGTATCTGTTAACTTGCTTTCAGTGAAGAATTTTAAAAACTGTTATTTTGTTGATAATGATTTAGGCATTAAACTTGATGGCAATTTCCACCCGACTGGTTCTAGAATTGTTTACTAGATTAAGCCCCCCATTAATTCTTTCAAGCTAAATTTGAAGGGCATTGTCAATGGAAATTGTTCAGGTTGTTGTGGGATCCTCGGGTAAATATTGGTAATACTACTATTGCTTTTGATGGACCCTTACCTTTGCGACATAAGACTTTTTTTTAGCTTTCTGCTAGTATTTAAGGTATTAAACTTTGTATATCTTTGGACATTATTACTTTCAGCATTGAGGTTGATTCCTCTTACATTATTCAATGTTTTAACAATATGGATGAGTCTGTTTGCAATTTGAAACTTTTCTACTTACTAAGGGATATTAAGTAGTTTTTGTTATTAATTAATGTCTCTTTCTCTCATGTCCCTTGGGAAGGGAATTCCTATGCTTTTTGGTTGGCTAATTGGGGTTCTAATTTGGCTAACCTTATAGATTATTATGCTAATAATGTTTCTGTGAAGTTAAGAGGGATTATTTTTTAGGATGGGATTGGTATTCCTTATATTAGAACTTAATGTCTTGGTTTCTTGATGTAATTTTGGGTTTGTGTTCCTTCCTCTTATTAAGGCTGGTAGATTGGTGGATTTTACCACTCGTGCTTTTGGCTTTTTTAATCCCTCTCCTTGTAGTTATTATTATTTTGATGGTTTCCTTGATGTCTTGCATTACTTGCTATTTGGTAGCACTTTGGTTTGGCCTTACTTTATGTCCCTCTGGTTATTTAGAGAGGCTCTCTGTATGATCTTATTTAATATTTTATATTCTAATTTTGGTGTTGCAGGTAGGTTGCTGATTGCACTGAATTTTAGAGCCAGCCATTTTGGTTACTTGTTTATTTTTTGGTTATGTTCTCGGATTTTCCTGTTGGATTATCAATTTTTGGGTCCTGGGAGTTATTTCATGTGTGTTCTACTTTTTTGGCTTATCATTTTCACTACTGGTTTGGTTGGGTTGGATCTGAGAGGTCAGATCAATTGATGTTTCCTTTCTTTGATTTATCTTCTATTCAAGGATGTTCTTATTGTTGTGACTCAAGCTCATGAGTTTTATATTTTTTGATAATAACAAACATCTTTATATCTCATAGTATTTCATTCTATATTTGTTTGTGTGTATATTAATATTTCAGGAATACCATGCGACATCAAATAAAGAATCAAAGCTCAAGATTGGGTTTATTAAGGATATACTGTGAAGGGTTTGTAATATTTATTGATATAGTTTTGATTTCTTGAGTAAAGTTCTGTAAGGGAGTTTGCATGCTTGGTGACATGCATAAACACACTCAAGGGAGTGAGATCTAGTCAAAACCAGAAGTTTAAGTTTTGAACTAATCATACTAGATGATTTTGGATCATCTAGGACAATCCTTTATGATCTTGGAAAATAGCTGCCAATGATAATTTAGGTAAGGTTTTAAGATAAATTTTTGTTCTAATCATCCCAGACAATCTATATTGTCATGGATGATCAATATAAATCATGTCTAAATTGATCAAGTGATTGGTGGATGAATTATGGTTAAATTTTTCAATAAGATCATTTTGGAAGATCTGTATATCGTACCATATGATGCTTGCTGACATACTTGATTTTCCTAAATCATCCAGATGAAATATAATAATTTTTCTTCTAATCATCCAGGCTGATCCACAACATCATCCTAGACGATCTGTAAAAATTTGAACTGATCATCCAGGACTATCCTGATATTATTCGGGACTATCAGGTCAAATTCTACACATCGTACTGGACGATTTTGCGATTTTCCAGGATGATATTTGACACCAGAATTGAATTTTTAGGGTTTTCTAAAGCCCTTTATTTAAGTACATCATATGGGACGATCCTGCGATCATCCTTGATGATATTTTCCACCAAGATAAATTTTTTGTGCTTTTTAAAGCCCTCTATTTAAACTTTGTTAAGACACTTTATAAGTGTTTTTGACTACCATTGAAGCTTCATTCTTCTAGAGAAAACTTGAAGAGAACTTGAAAGGAAAAGAGAAAAGGGTGGAGTTTGAGAGAGGGAGAAAATTCTTGGAGGGGGTTTCAAGGGAGTGTGGAGTGGGTTTCACATAGTTGCTCCGGTAAGCATGCACCTTAGTACCATCGAATTCAAGGTTTGTCTTAAGGGAAGTTTTGGGAAGAAGAAGATCTCTTTGATGTCAAAGGACCTGACTACTCCGCCACACCGAGGAAGGTGGAAGTGATTTTGTAAGGGCTTCTCCTCCTAGCTGTGGGGGATGAAGGAGAGTCACTCATGGTTTAGTGCAATACTCGGAGGGTGCCTCTTAGGAGTGGATGTAGTTCAGGTTGGACCGAACCACTATAAATCTGGAGTGTTCTTTCTAATTATGATTAACTACTTGGGTGAAATCTCTGGTTAATCTTTTTATTTTTAATTTATTTTATTTTTACTATAAGATATAAAAAGATATTTAACATTCCTGATGAACTTTCAAGTGGTATCAAAGCTTTTGATTTTTGGAAATCACATGTCTACTTTCTTGCAATCATTTATACATGTATGTATATTTGTGTTGTTTATGCATGTATATTTTTTGTTTGTTGTGTTTTTATTTTATGTATTTTCTTCATGTTTTATTTTTCTTACTTAGTTTTTTTACATTTTAAATTAGTTTTTATATTAACTTTTGTGAAGTTTTCTCTAATTAACACACACATATCACCTTTTTTTGTTTTGTATATACTTTATATAATTAAACCTTTAAAAAAAGATCATTTTTTTTTAAAAAATGCAAAATTAACCTCCTATTTTTGTTGAATTCTTATTTAAGTTGTGGTTGACTTCTCCAAAAACAATCGAAGGAAGAAAACTCAGTTTGCAACTTCACTAGTAATATTTATCATCATCAAAAAGGGGAAGATTGTTACAACTCGATCTCACTAGTTTTATGTTTTTTGATAATAACAAACATCTTTATATCTCATAAAATTTTTATTTTATATTTATTTGTGTGTATATTAATATTTCAGAAATACCATGCAACATAAAGCAAAGAATCAGAGCTCAAGATTGGGTTGAATAAGGTTTTGCTATAAAGGGTTTATAATATTTATTGATGTAGTTTTAATTTCCTGAGTCAAGATCTATAAGGGAGTATGCTTGCTTGGTGACCATGTACACAAACACTCAAGGTAGTGATATCAAATCAAAACTAGAAGTTTAAGTTTTGAACTAATCATACTAAATGATTTTGGATCATCTAGGATGATCCTTTTTTATCTTGGAAAATAGTGTTAATGATAATTTAGGTAAGATTTTAAGATTCAATTTTTGTTCTAATCATCCCGGACAATCTAAATCATCTTAGACGATCAATACAAATTAGGCCTAAATTGATCATGTGATTAGATGATTAATTATGATTAAATTTTTCAATCATATCATTCTGGATGATCTATATATTGTAACAGATGATATTTGCCGCATACTTGATTTTCCTAAATTGTGCAAGACAAAATACCATAATTTTTTTTTTCTAATCATCCAGGCCAATCCATAATATCATCCCAGATGATTTCTTAAAAATTGAACTAATCATCCACGACTATCCCGATATTGTCCAGGACTTTCAGGTTAAATTCTGCACATTGTACTGGATGATCCTACGATCATCCAGGATGATATTTGGTGTCGGAATTGAATTCTTAGGGATTCCTAAAGCCCTCTTTTTAAGCACATCTTACGGGACGATCCTATGATCGTCCTCGATGATATTTGCCACCAAGATTAATTTTTAGGGCTTTTTAAAAGGCCTCTATATAAACTTTGTCAAGGAACTTGATAAGTGTCTTTGGTAGCTATTGAAGCTTCGTTCTTCTGGAGAAAAACTTGAATGTGAGAGAGGAAAAGGTAGAGTTTTAGAGAGGGAGAAGATCCTTGGATAGGATTTCAAGGGAGTGTGGAGGGGGTTTCACATGGTTGCTCTAGTAAGCTTGCACCTTAGTACCATCACATTTAAGGTTCATCTTGAGGGAAGTTTTGGGAAGAAGAATATCTCTTTGGTGTCAAAGGACCCAGCTACTCAGCCGCACCATGGAAGGTGGAACTTATTATGTAAGGGCTTCTCCTCCTACCTATTGGGGCAGAAGGAGAGTCACTATAGGTTTAGTACAATACTCGAAGGGTTCCTCTGAGGAGTGGATGTAGGTCAAGTTAGATTGAAACACTATAAATCTGGTGTGTTCTTTCTAATTATTTTCTACACTTTATTTTTATTATGATTAACTACTTGGATGAAATATCTAAGTAATTTTTTTATTATTGATTTATTTTATTTTTGCTATAAGATATAAAAAGATATTTCTTTCAATTAAAGCAGTTTTAAATATCCAATTCCCCCCCCACCCCCTCTTAGTTAGCTCGGAACTAGTTCATAAGGGCTTAACATCCCTGATGAACATTCACTTATTGTTAGCTGGTGGCCCTTCCTCTGGTTTGTATGGTCCTGATTCTATGCTATTTGGTTCTGCTTCTGGTAGAGATTTCTTGATGCATCCTATAAGTTGTGTTGTGGGGTTTATCATCCTGTTTGGGTTGGCTAGTTTTGCGGCTTATGGATTTGGCTCTAGTATTTAGGTCCTTTGGGTTGTTCGGCTGTTTGATGTTTCATTCATCTCGAGCTTACTATATTGACTCAACGTTTGGTTCTTCCTAGATTGGGATTACCGTCTGCTGTTGGATGGAATTTTGGATTGACATTTGCCATAATCACTTGTGTAATCTTCCTTTTGTTAATTCTTTATTTTATTTTTACTTTTTCTATCTATGCTTTATCTTGTTTTATAGAATTAATCTTTTGTAGGTATTGATATCAATCTAACTAAGATGGGAAGCTGGTTCAAACTGCTAGTTTTTTTTTTCTTTTAATATCTTTTTTGGGTGCTTATCCTTATGCACCATAAAATGTACCTAGGGTGTTTTGTACTTTTCTCTGGTAGGGACTTTGAGCTCTTAGGTTTTTTTCACTTTTATTGTAGCTTTGTTGAGCAGTAATGAGCTTGAGGTCCCTTTAAAGACCATGTACTTTTTTGTTTTTTGATTAATGCTTAGGCCCCTCCATGGGTTTTATTTAAAAAAAAAAAACATCCTTTGATTTTGAATGTTGAGCAATGTCTAGGAAACTATATTTACATGTTTTGGGTTCCTAGAAGATATCTAAGAAATATCTTAACAGCACTCAAATGGGATTTTTTAGGACCTACCTAAAATCTAGCACTGAGATATACACTAAATATGATATTAGGTGTACTTGTAATCAAATAAAAAAGTGATCCAATTTTCCCTCTATAGTTCTTCTGATCAACTAATTTTCCATAGGGATCCTGTAGAGCTTATGGAAGAATTGATTTCCTTAACATTATCCATCTCATATTTTTTAAGGATATCTTCAATATATTTTATTTGTCTAAGAAAGAACCATCGTCTTTTTGCTTCATACTAAATCCTAGGAACTAGATAAGCTCTCCCATCGTGCTCATCTCAAACTCCTAACTTGTTATTTTTGAAAATTCATCATAAAGATTCTTATTCATATATTGAAAAAGTATATCATCAACATAAATTTGAATAATAATTAAATCTTCTCAAATTTCTTGAGGAATAAGGTGGTGTCT
The DNA here is from genome assembly GCF_001605985.2 of Dendrobium catenatum. Classification (NCBI taxonomy): domain Eukaryota; kingdom Viridiplantae; phylum Streptophyta; class Magnoliopsida; order Asparagales; family Orchidaceae; genus Dendrobium; species Dendrobium catenatum. The sequence continues at coordinate 3,371,211 of NW_021319309.1, read as the reverse complement.
ATAATACCCATAACAAAGGCTTTATCTAAGAGGAATGTACTCAGCCTCACATACTAGGCTCTAGGTGCTTACTTCAATCCATATAATGGCTTCTTTGAATTTAATACATAATTAAGAAATTATGAATTCTCAAAGCCTAAGGGTTACTTAATATATAATTCTTCCTTTATCACCCAATTTAGGAAGGCACTCTTAACATCCACCTGATATAACTTTACTCCTCTAAAGTAAGAAACTGTTAATTTCACTCTAATGCCCTCTAGTCTAGCTACATGGTCAAAGGTCTCCTCGAAATAATTTCCTTCATTCTGATTATACTCCTTAGCTACTAATCTGGCCATATTTCTAATCACTATGCAAGAGTCTTTTAATTTATTTTTGAAAACCCACTCACTTCCTACAACACTCTGGTCCTTAGTTATGCTAACCAACTCACAAAAATCATTCTTAACAAATTAATTCAATTCTTCTTATATGGTTAGGATCTAGAATTTATCAGATAAGGCTTAATCTATGTTTGAGGGCTATATTATATAAATGAAAGTAGAGTGATTAACCTCTTTTCTAAGTTTATGCCTAGTTCTTAGTCCTATAAACTGATATACTAGGATGATCTTCTTAGGATGTTTAAATGAATATCTCTAATCTATAGGCAATGGGTCATGGGGCTCTACTTTATTTTCTATGTCAATAGATTATACTCCTTGGGTGTCTTTTACCACTTCTTATTCTTATTCTTACTTAGGCTTAATAGATCTACCAGATTCATCAAATAATTTATGGGTGGTCTCCATTACTAGTAATGTCCTCTTAATGAAAACTTTATTAACTTTACCTACTCATGAATATCCTAATAAAACTCCATCATAATTAGGATAGAATTTTTCTAATGGAGATTTTCTATTCTTTAGAATGAATACCTTACATCCAAAAATATCAATGTGAGAAAGATTGGTTGCCCTTCCTTTGAGGAGTTCATAGGTTTTTTTGTTGAGTTTGGATCTAACATTAACCCTTTGAGAACATAGCAAGTAGTATTCACTATTTCAACCTATAAATATTTATGAAGTGAATACTCATCTAGCATGGCTTCAGTAGCTTCTACGAAGTTTCTATTATTTATTTCAGCAACCTCATTCTGCTAAGGGGTTCTTGGACTTGAAATTTTTTGTTCTTTTCCTCGCTCCTTATAGAATGCTTAAAACTTATCATTTTCAATCTCCCCACCATGATCACTATAGATAGTTAAAATTTCACAACCTAATTATTTGTATGAATATTCTAACTCAATATGCTTTAATTAAGGATTCATATGCATTGATTAGGTCATTATGCTTCTTATTTAATGCTTCATACTCATTGATTAAAGATGTGTTCTTTATTTCATGCAGAATGTTTCACTCTAAAATTATTATGCTCTTGTTACAAACATGAAAATTCAGTACTTAAACTAGCATACATTTTCACAAGATTTTTATAAGCATTATGAATTTTTTCTGAAACTTAAAATATTTTATAATATGAAATCTAGCATACCTCTTCTTAATCAAAATGATGAAGACTATTATCTTCTATATGGTACATATTGGTTATCTCCTTCACCAATTCTAGTTTTGATGAGTCCAAAGCGAAGTCTAGCCAAAATTCCTTTTGTATCCTTTGCTTCCCCTTTTAGGCTTTAATCTTCTTCTCACCCTTATCCTTAATTTGGTGAGCTTATAGATTCAAGAAATCTATTCTCAAGTGGTCTAGTTTTTTGCATTAAAAGCAAATGGTATTAAATGATGCTTTATTATTTTTTATTTACCTTTATTCCACTATTGATGATGCTTTTATTTTTTTTCCAGAAAGTTTTTGAATTGACATGTCATCCATGTTATGTCATCATCTTCCGTAGCTACAAAGCTTTCACTTTCTGATTCATATGCTTTCAGTTCCACCACTTTGTCCTTACTTTTATCTCCTGCATCTTGTAATCTCTAACTCACACCATGCTCATAGGCAATATGTGAGCCTAGAAAGTTATCTATAGAATACATATTAAGATTTTTTTATTTCACAAATGGTATTAACCTTAGTATCATAATTATTAGGTAGACATCAAAGAATTTTGTTCACATTTGTAGAATTTAAAAGCTCTCTACATAAAGAATGCAGCGATGTCACGATTTAATTAAACCTAGTGTAGATGTATGAGAGGGTTTCATTGGGTTTTATGCAAAAAAAATTATAATCATGCAATAAGATGTTAAGCCAAGATTACTTGACTTCACTAGTCCCTTCATATGTAATACAAATATTATTCCAAATATCCATTCTAGTGGTATAAGGCCATAAGGACTTATCCATACTTCCACTAGTTAATTTGATAGTCGACAATCATCCATATGTCAATTTTTTAAAGCTCAATCCAGATTCAAATCCATTCAGTGTTAAAATCAATTAAAAATCCAAACTAACCCAAATATAAATTCAAACTTTCAAACAAATTTCCAATCATGTTCCAATCCTATCCAGGCATGTACAATCATCCAATTTATTATAAGTGATGTGGATAATCCATATTCAAGCAATAAAATCCAAAATTAAGACCAAACCAAGAAATCTATACCAAAATCTAAGGCTAAAAGGCTACGTCCAAAAAGCCCTTTTATGTGAGTTTTTAAACATTTCAAACCCCAAAAAGATGATCCCCAAATCATGATCTATCATTGCATATTGATTAAAAATATCCCTATGGTCTACCCTCCAAATTTGATCTCATTCTGAGATCACTAGCCCCATAAATTGAATATATTTCAAAAGGATAGAAAACGTTCAAATATTTACGGCCTATGCCACTAGATCTCCCATTCAATGGAATTTGACCTTAGGACATTTTCAAAAGCCTCTAACAACATCCAAACTCTTGATCATGATATGTTAAGCATCAAACTGCATTTTTGTGGACCCACTTGGACCCTCACTTGACTAGTGGTCAAAATGACAAAAATACCCCTAAAGGGAAATTTTGATGTTTTCTCCAAGCTTCAACATGGCCCAGTCAATTCAAACCTCAGAACCTCTTATAATGCATCCTAGATATCATTAGGAGTGCATAAGACTCAAACCTAGACCCTAGTCAAACTTGGTTGACCAACTCAACCAATTTTGAATAAAAAGTCCCTTATGAGTTTGAACAACCATTTCAATCCAAATGGCCTCCTCCTTGCATGAGACCATTTCTATAAGATTTGAAATATTAAACAAAACTTGTCAAGTCAAAACTAGGCCCTGGGTCAGCTTGCTTGACCAAATAGCCCCTTGAGGCCACCTTTACCAAACCCTAAATGTCATTTCAAATCTATTGGACCCACACCATGACCCTAGGTCAACCAGGTTGACCAAGTCAACGAAGGATAACCAAATTGCCCTTTAAGGGTCTAAATGGACATTTTAAGCATTTAAACCATTCTAAATCTTGAATCCACCTCCCCTAGACTCTAAACTTCAAACCAAACTCATTAAGCTCAAGCCTGTCTTGGGTCAACCTAGTTGATCAAGTCAACCTAGGTTGTCCCAATACCCCTTTAAGGGAATAAATGGGTCAATCTAAACCATTTAAATAAATCAAGCCCTCTAAGATCTTTAACTCACTTTAATTATTGATTTAAATTTATCCAAATCATTCAAAGTCAAATCATATTTGCTTTGATATGGTCAACCTTGAAAGTATGTCAGGGATCTTAAGCCCTTATGAACTAATCCCGGGGCTAACCAATAGGGGGGTGGATTGGTATTTAAAAAATTTCAAACAAAAATCACAATCTAAACCAAACAATCATTCACCAAAAAAATAAAGTGCAGAAATTAAATGCGGAAATGCAATAAGAAAGAGCACGCCATATTTTATAGTGACTCTATTTTTTTCTCCCACATCAAGGCGAAGAAGCCTATGCAAAAACTCCTTTCCACCAACCCCGGTGTGACAGAGAACCCAAGTCCTTTTGTTTCCTTCCAAAGTCGGCAGAGAACCCAACTCCTTTCACATTCTCCTGAAGCAGGCATAGAACCTCGGTCAATCATTGATGTAGACCTCTCTAGAACCTCCAAAGAATAAGGGACGATGATTGGAGAAGACGACTTGGATCCTTACTTGGAGCAACCTTTGTGAACCATCAAAAACTCCCCCTCACAGGATCCTTTCTCTCTCACCCAAGCTCTCCCTCTCCTCTTAGCTCTTTTAGGTCAGGACAGTAGTAATAGATCACATTTTTAGTAAATAAGAGATCTTATATAGAAGGGCTTAAAAATTGACCTAAAAAGCAACAAACTGACAAAGATCATCTTAGATAATTGACGGATCATCCTATATGATCAGTACAAATTCAGTTAAATCAGTAGGACAATCTGAAGAGGGTGGAAAATTAGATAATATTTTTTTTATCATCCAGGATGACGGGTACATCATCCTATATGATTAGTTCAAAACATCCAATATTGTCCAGACAATTGCTCTTTTTGGCTAGACTTCATATGTCTGGATGATGAAAAAATAATTGATCATCCAGCACTATTTATGGATCATCCTTTACAATTAGTTCAAAACATCAAATATCATCAAAACCATCGTTATATTCATCCAGGAAGAAACTAAGGTTTGTTTAGCTTATCCTACGATCGTCCAGGATGATATGATCGATCAATCAAACCTTAATTATTTTCCTTAATCATTAAACTAATTTAGGCATAATTTTAATGCATTTTTCATGATGATATCTAAAAATAATAACATGACTAAAAGAGTTGGCGGTTGATTCTTTCTAGTTTTAACATATCATTAAGGAAGATGCTAATATCATTTAGGATGATTTTCTTAATTCAGCTCCTTTAACCAAGATGCCATAGTTAGGGTTTTTATTTTTAACTGATTGTACAAGATGACTTTTGATCGTTCGAGATGATATGATCAAAAAAAGAAAACTATAAAATAGGAAAAAAAATTTCCTCTGAGAGTGTGTTTGCACGATTACTTAGCATTATGACCCACTTTGTTACAATTGACTTAAGAAAAGGTAAAAATACTTGAAGTACACTTATAAAATGACTCAGTCATAATCTATCCAGTCTTGAGCTGGCATGATTTGTAATTAACCTTGTGAACCTAAAATGTTAGTAGGCAGGGCAAAAGTAGAAAAAATAGAAGTGTCATAAATATTTGTTGTCAACAAAATTATAATTCATGAATTCATACTCATAACAGTCTCCCCCTTTTTGATGATGGAAAACATTTGGTAGAAAGTTTAACTTAAGAAGTTAAATGAAATATAATGTGAAGGAAAATATTATGAACTAGTAATGCAAATTTTACTAATATCAAATAGATGGTACAAATACTAAATAATGGTAGTAAAAAATAGTACAACAAAATAACACAAATACTACCACTACTCCCCCTTTTGGCATCACAAAAAGGAGGAGAAAAATAGAAAAGAAAAATATAATAGAAAATAGAAACTAATCAACATCACAAAAACTACACAAAAAAATAATCTACAAGTATGAAGGACCCTGATCATCAGAAGGAGGTGTGGTGGTGGTGGCTGAAAGAAACTTGAAATGGAAGCGAACTACTCCCCAAACCAATTCATATCCTAGTCATGTTGCTACTGCTGGTGTGCCATGTATGCATCAAATCTAGTGACATCCTCCACATGCTACTACTCCTGTGTAGCAACATAAGAGTCGAACCAAGCCTCCCCCTGGTCGAACCGCTCTACTAGCTGATCCAGATATAAGTGCTGATGGATCAGAGCAGGTGCAGAAACAGGTTTAAGTGTAGCTTCTTCCTCAGCTCCCTCAGCCTCCTCATTCTCTATGTGGTGATGAGTACTCTAAAGAACGTGGAAGGAGCTATTGGTGTAAAAGGCAGGCTAAAAGTTAAGTGGGGCTGGGTATTGAAGATTCTACTTAATTTTTAGGACATAGACTATGATGTATCCTAAGGCAAGGTTAGGCTTTATTCTGTGCCCTAAATTTTTAATACTAGTCAGATGCTCAATATATCAAAAAAAAAAAAAAAAGACCATCACTAATAAAATCACTTTGGGCCATTCTTGTAGTGAAGGTTTGCAGCTTGATCAGCAACCTCAGAGAAACGAAGGTCAACAATGGCCCTCAAAAAACTTCCAGCCAATATTCTGTAGCATTTGCCACTTTCCATTGATAAGAGTATTAGAGTTTGAGGGAGAGGAATAAGGAAATGAAGGGTTGAAGGTGAGAAAACACTTTGAATCCTACTATTTATAAAGAAATGGCTAGATCATCCAGGACGATCGCAGAATCATCCAGGATGATCAAGCAAAATTATGAAGTTTGGGATGATTGGTAAAAAAAGTGGTTATATCATCCAGGACAATCAGACATTATTCAAGATTATTAGACACAAGCGATCATCCTGAGGAGTCATTCAAGATGATTATTGAAAAAGTAGATCGTCCAGGATGATTAGGTGGATCGTTCAAGATGATCAATAATAATGGATCATATTGGTCAAATTTAAAATGTGTAACATCTTTGGCTACATAGATCATCTAAGAAGAATAAGTGGATCGTCAAGGACGATCACAAATATTTAAAATAAAATTGATCAGATCATCCAAGATGGTGTGGATAGTCCAAGATGATCCCAAATAATTGAGCAGGATTTGATTAGATCGTCGAGATGATGAGTATCGTCCAGGCCGATCTCAAACAGTTAACTCACATCAGTCGTAAATGGAAGATGAAGGGTGGTGTGATGATATCGTCCAGGATGATATGAATATTGTCTCAGAAGATGTGATCAAAAATTAAAATTTTGATCACGGAGAAGGTGATTAGAAGGTGCCCCAAAAAAAAGTAAAAACAAAAAATATAAAATAATGAAAAAGATGATAAAAATGAGAAAAGGAACAAAAAATAAAGTTTTTTTTATCAAAGAAAGAATATGATAAATTTTCCATGTGATTGAATTAAAAATATATAAGAAAATAAGAATATCATCAAAATCCAAAAAATAGTAGACCAACCGATCCTATTTACCCTAGCTCAAACTTTTTATGGGGTAAAAAGTCTTTTAAAAATAAAGATCTAACTCAGAAAAAGCAATTGGATAAGAAAAAGTGATCCATTCAAACCTTATTTAGAGAAAAATATGTTATAGAATAATATACCAAAGTAATTAGTCACAATCATGAATTTCAAAATCAAGTCTCTGAAAATATCAACTGACACATGAATTCTTTTTAGATTTAAAGGTTTGAAAGAGAAGGAAGCTTGCTTTCTTGTGGGCTCATTTTATGTCTCTTATCAAATTATTGGCACACTTTGCACATCTTTTAATTTTTGATATACTTTGTGTATCTTTTTATTTTTTTTTTTTGCAATCATTATGCATCTTTTTATTTTTTTCCTTTTTTGGCTCCTTTTATGCCTCTTATCTTTTCTGCAAGCTAGCTCCCTTTGAAAACTTTTAAATACTCTCAATTATGAGAATATATTCTAGATATTAGAGAAGAAAAACTCACTCTCTAATATAAGGAAGAGTAAATCACAAAGCATAATTAAATTCATATGATAAATGCAACGACAAGATTACAAATTCTTAAAAGTGATTTAATGACTTTAAAATTTATTTATATAAGATAGATTGTTATAGCAAGATAGAAAAGATCTCAATCGTCAAGTCTAATTGTCAATTTAAGATAGAATTTTATTTAGAAAAGAAAATTACCCTGTTAAAAGAAGTTAGAGGAAGGGAAATAATCAATGGCGTTTCTCCCTTTAACTGATTTAGGCATATCTAACATTGACTACAAATTTTCAAAAACAAAAATAAGATATAAAATATCATTTCAACAATAACCAAAAAGAAAAACTGAAAGAAAAAATAAAACATTAAAAATGAAAACACAAAAAATAATAACAAATAAAAAAAATAAAACTAAATGTAAAAGAAAAGTTTGAAACAAAAGAAAGAACAGAAAACAACATATCAGAAAATATAAAATTAAATTTTTTAGTAAACATCAAGTTCAAGTATTTTTGTCAATCACACCCAATCTAGTCCATAAGATGCTGAATGTGTCAAAGGCCAGTGGTTTAGTAAAGATGTCAGACAGTTGATTCTCAATTGCTACATGGTGTAATTCAATGTCTCCTTTTCTAACATGGTCTCTAATAAAGTGTTGTCTTATGTCAAATTGTTTGGTCCTTAAATGTTGGATAGTATTCTTAGAGATGTAGATGGCACTAGTATTATCATAAAGGATTAAAATTGTGCCTACAAGTAATCATAAATCTAGAATTTGTTACTTCAACTAAAGGACTTGGGCCACACAACTTCCAAGGGAAATATACTCAACTTCTACATTAGAAAGTATAATAGAGTTTTATTTTTTAGTGGACCAAGAGACTAAAGACTGCCCTATAAATTGACAAGTCCTAGAAGTGCTCTTTCTATCCACCCTATACCCTTCAAAATTAGAATCAGAATATCCAATAATCTCAAAAGAAATGTTGTGCCTAGGATACCATATTCCTAGGTTTTTGGTCCCTAAAAGATATCTAAGGATTCTTTTAATTACAGTCAGGTGGGATTCTTTAAGATCATCTTGAAATCCAGCATAGAGACAAATACTAAACACTATATCAAGTCAGTTAGCAGTCAAGTAAACCACTGATCCAATCATTTCTCTGTACTTCTTTTGATCAATAGATTTTTAATTTGAGTCCTTATCCAACTAAACACTTGAGCTCATAGGAGTATTTATTGGCTTGGCTTTATCCATTTCATATTTCTTCAAGATATCTTTAATAAACTTTGATTGATTAAGAAAGGTTTAATGGTCCAATTTTCTTTTGATAAACCCCCAAAAGTAGGAAAACTCTTCCATCATACTCAAATCAAATTCCTTACTCATTATTTTAGAAAAATCATCACATAATCTTTTATCAAAAGATCTAAAAAGTATATATCAATATAGATCTAAATAAAGAGTAACTCATCTCCTACTTTCCTTAGAAAAAGGGTGGTGTCTATGATCCCCTTAATAAACACCCTCTCTAGTAGGAATGTGCTAAGCCTCTCATACCAAGCTCCAGGTGCTTATTTTAATCCATGTATGGCTTTTTTTTAAAAAATTTGTAAACATGATTTGGAAATTTGTAACACTCAAAACCTGGGGGTTGCTCTACAAATACATCCTTTTCTATTATCCCTTTTAAAAAGGCACTCTTGACATCCATTTGGAAAAGCCTAAATCCCTTATAATAGGCAAACGCTAGTAGCACTTTAATGGCTTCCAATCTTGCTATAGGGGCAAACGCCTCCTCAAAATCAATGCCTTCTATTTTGTTGTATCCCTTAGCCACCAATATTTCCTTATTTCTAACCACTACACCATAATCATTAATTTTATTCTTAAAGAACCATTTGGTTCCTACCACACTTTGATTCTTAAGTCTTTCTACCAACTCCCAAATATCATTCCTCACAAATTGGTTAAGTTCTTCTTATATAGATAAGATCCAAAATTTATCAAAAAGGGCTTGATTGATATTATTGGGTTCAATCATTGAGATAAAGACTGAGTGGTTCACTTTCTTCCTAAGTCCATGCCTAGTTCTAACACCTTTAGAAGGGTTTCATAAGATCATTTTTAGGATGACTCGAAGATTATCTCTAATCTCTAGAAAAAGTGTGTCTAGGTTCTACCATTTACTCTAGATTTGTATTTTCTACTCCTTTAGTAATCTCACCTACTCCTTCAATGTTTTGAGGCTCTACCATTTTCTCCAAATTTTTTAAATCCTTGAGTAATCTCTCTAACTTCATCTTCTTCCTTAATACTAGACTTCTTAGGATCAGATTCATCAAACACTAAATGTGTAGTCTCATCTACCACTAATGTCCTCTTGTTAAACACCTTAAAGGATTTCCTCACACTTAAATATCCTAAAAACACTCCTCCATCAGATTTTGAGTCAATTTTTCTTAAGGGTGACTTCCCATTATTAAGAATGAAAACCTTACAACCAAAGACATGGAGGTGGGAAAGGTTGGATTTTCTACCTTCAATGATCTCATAGGGTGTCTTATTCAATTTGGATCTAACATTTAACCTATTCAACACATAACAAGCTGTGATTATCATTTCAGCCCAAAAGTATTTTGAAAGTGAATACTCAGCAGGCATTACTCTAGCAGCTTCAACTAAGGTCCTATTCTTCCTTTCATCTGCCCCATTCTACTGAGGGATCCTAGGAGCTGAGAAGATTTGAATAATACCTTTATCCTCACAAAAGTCTCTAAATCTCTCATTTTTAAACTCTCCACCATGGTCACTATGGATGGTCAAGATCTTACAACCAAACTTTTTTTAACCCAAGTGGAGAAGGATATAAATTCACCAAAAGACTCACTTTTATATGGCAAAAATTTAATTCAAGTGAACCTCAAGTAATCAATAACAATCATAAATCCATAGACTTTTTTCCCTAAGCTGACAGTGTTAATGGGTCCAAACAAATCTATGTAAAGGACTTCTAAAGGTCTAGAGGTGCTAATGTACTTAATGGAATGGAAAGAGGATTGGACTTGCTTCCCTAGTTGAAAGTTATCACATAGGTGGTCTTTAGTGAACTTAAGCTTAGGGACATCTCTAACTAGGTCTTTTTGGGTCACTCTCCTAAGGGTTTTCATACTTGCATGACATAACCGCTTGTACCCCAACCAAGACTTATTAATAATTATTTTTTAAGTAAAATGAAGCAGCACTTTTAATTTTATTTAAATCAAGCATGTAAATGTTGTTAATCATTTTGCTCTGCAAAAAGTGTTATTATTCAAGCCAATGATGCATGTACTTACAAAAAAAATTGATGATAAAGCCCTTATCATAAAGCTGACTGATGTTGAGCAAGTTATGTTTCAGTCCATCTAGAAGCAAAACATTTTCAATCAAAAGGTTCTTAGTAGTCTATCTTCAAGTAAAATATTTTTAATCAAAAGGTTCTTAGAGTTTCTACTTATACCTACGCCCACCACTTTCCTGGTGTTGTTGTCTCCAAGAGTGACCATGCCTCCAGCCCTGGCCTCTAGTGAATCAAATTGATTGGCATCTCTAGCCATGTGTTGTGAGTATCCGCTATCCATGTACCACATACTGTCAAGTGTTCTTGTATGAGAGCACACCTATAAAATCATCAAATGTTAGATTTAGGAACCCAAACAAATTTGTGTCCCTTCTTATGGAAACAATAATATAATGCATATGTGTTAGGATGTGAATCATGTAATTTGGTCTCCACATCCAAGGTGTACTATAGTGAATATTGTAAGTGTGTGAGCTGTGTCCTAGCATGCCACATAAAAAATATCTAACACTATGAAAAGGATTTACTAATTTACTCAGGTGGTGATTTCTCTTCTTAAAGTTGTGTGATGCATGCAATGATGGTTTATCATTTTCAAATGCTATGAGCTTTACTTTCAATGCTTTATTTTCATATTCATAAGTTGTCACATCCACTTTTAGCCGATGTTCATTATTATATATCTCCCACGCAAGTTCATTTAATTTCTTAAACTCTTTTTCTAACTCAATATGTGATGAATTTAAGGAATCATATGCATTAGATAATTTAATATGCTTCTTGTATAATGTATTAAACTCATCAAGTAATGACATGTGATTACTATCTAGTGTAGAGTGTTCTTTAAACAACACTTACTGCTCTTTTTGCAAATTTAAAAATTCCAATTTCAAACTAGCATGCAATTTCTTAAGTTTCATATATGATGCATGAAGTTTCTCAGAAACTTCAAGTAATTAATCATATGTTAATTCACATACCTCTTCTTATTCAGACTGACCAAAATGATCGTCTGCCCTTAAATATATGTTAGTTGTCTCTTCTTCAGCTTCAGTCTCAAAGGAGAGATGCAGAATCCACCTATAACACCTTTTGAAGCGGCTTCTTATCCTTCTTGAACTTAGGTTTCTCATTACCCTTCTTCTTGCTTGGGTGAGCCTTAAGTGTAGAACAATCAGATTTCACATGTCCAGGTTTTCTGCATTCAAAACAAACCATAACATAAGAACTTTTAAAATTTTTACTACCCTTACCTTTGTTTCATATTTTATAATGCTTTTGTTTCTTCCTTAGAAAGCATTTGAATTTCTTAGTGATTAAGGTAACATCATCGCTTTCAGTCTTTCAAGAATCAGTATCCGTATCATTGGCCTTTAGTGCCATAGTTTTCTCCTTCTTTTTCTTACCTGCATCAAGTTTTTTGGTTCACTTCTTTCTCGTAAGCAATGAGTGATCCAAGTAATTTATCAATAGAATAAGTATTCGACTCCTTAGATTCAGTTATTATAGTAATCTTAGCATCAAAGAAAAAGGAAAGCATCTCAAATTTTTATTAACTTTTTTATAGTTAGTTAGCTGTCTCCTAAAGCATGAATTTTGGCTGAGCAAATCTCTGAATTTTGGCTAACGTTCATATATCTTCCCATATTTTCTACACTATGGCTCATCGATCGTGTCCGTTGTCATTAAAATGAAGCTGAAAGAAGCTGAAGGACTCTTCTTTGTCACCTATATATTACAAACCCCATAAGCATCTTCGCTTCCTTACTCACCTTCCTCATATCAAAGCTTCTAGATGTCCAACCTCAATACAAAGATTTATAGTGGTTCGATCAAACACGACCTACATCCACTCCCTGAAGACTCCTTCAGGTATTGTACTATTACCAAAGTGACTCTTGTTTTGTTTCCACAACAATGCAAAGAATCCTTTACAAAAACTCTCTTCCACCAATCCCAGGTGCAGCAAAGAACTATCATCCTTTCAGACCCTCCAAGCATCAGTAGAGTACTATCATCTGTTTACACCCTCCAAGTGTCAGCAGAGTAGCATCGTCTATTTTCACCCTCCAAGTGTCGGCATAGTACCCTCGTCTGTTTACACCATCCAAGTGTCGGTAGAGTACCGGATCTTCTTCAAAGATCTTCTCATGAGCAACTAGAAATAAGAAAAGAAGAGAAATCACCAAAAATACAATAGAGATCCTAACCTTTAAGTAACCTTGTGAACCCTTCACACTCCACTTACAAGAAATCTCCTCAAACACTCTCCCACACACTCTCTTTTACTTGCTCTTGAAAATTCATGAAGACAAGACTTTTTCACCTTAGTTTTAGAGGACCTTCATATCAATGACACGAAAAACCATCCAGAAAATTAAAATTTTCCATTTTGAGCATACACAATCGTACACTACGATCGTATGTTCGTATGTATGAATAGCTCAAAAACTATTATGTATGAACCCAGTTCATACTATATAAACAATTAGAAAATTTTTCATATTCGTAAGGACGAAGAGGGACCCTACAATTTCATACCCTTGATGGTATACATATGATGATGACATCGTATGGTATGATTAGTTATGAAAATTTCAAGATCATCTGGATGAAAAGGGACCCGTCTAATTTGTACCCTTGATGGCATACATATGATGACGACATCATACGGTATGAACTATTTAGAAATTTTTTAAGATCATTTAGACAAAAAGGGACCATCCAATTCATACCCTGGATGATTTATGTACAATGATAACATCATATGGTATGAATCATTCAAAAAATTTTCAAGTTTGTCTCGCAAAAAGGGACCCGTCTAATTCGTACCATTGATGGCGTCCGTACAAATGGTATATCATATAGTAAGATCCATACTTATAAAAAAACTTTACTTTTTGTTCATTTAACTGCTCGTAAGGGAATATAACTGAACAAATCATCCCATATGAAAAGACTTTGTATAGTATGATCAATTTAAAAATTATAGATTTTAAACTTTCCCCTCAGTCTGTGTGTGTGTGAACAATTACTCAATTATAATCACACTCTCTCTGACTCAATAAAATAAAAAATACATACTTTATTTACAATAAATCCTAAAATGATCTAATTTGAAGTCTTCAACAATCTGGAGTATGATTTCCCTGAAATGTTAGTACACATAAACAACAAAATAATGCCTCTAAAATATGTTAGGAGAAATAATAATCAAAGTAATAATATTTAAAATCATCAAAAACATAATAATCAAGAACTAAGTGGCAACTATCTCAACAATCTCCCCTTTTTTATGATGGAAAAATAATTATTATTTGAGTAAAATTGAATACCGTAAATTTCTTCTTAGTCCTCCTAAAATAATAAATATGAATATAGGGGATTCATTAAAGAAAAAAAAAATTACACAAATGATAAAAACACAAACAAATACATAAACACAAAACTCAAAAACAAAAACAAACATAAAAACAAACATAACACCAAACACAAAACACAAAAAAAATAAAAAAAATAAAAACAATGCCAAACACAAAACACAAAAAAAATAACAATACATCAAAACACAAAAATAATAACAATACAGTAAAACACAAAAATAATATTACTCCACATTTTGATAACAACAAAATGGGAAAAAAAGGTTGAAATGAAAGAAGTCATATGAGAAATCTTAGTAATTGATCTTGAAAGTAATTAATAAAGAATTGTAATAAAAAAATAATTAATTACCATTAGATAAAAAAGAATTATTCAAAAGCATTTAAATTAAAGCATAACTTAGATAAGAAAAATTGATCAAGGTCATGAAGCATTCTAGACAATTAGATAAGAAGAACTATTGCAAAAGTGACGAAATAATGATTAGCTAATTTCAATTTTCAATATAAAATATAATTGAATATTAGATTGATTTGAATTTAAAGATTAATTGATAGAGGAAGGAACATATTCAGTTGGCAACATTGCACATCTTTTCAAATATTAGGAGCACACTTTGTGCATCTTTTTATATTTGAGCTAATTTTATGCCTCTTTTCAATTTGGGAACTATTGCACATTCTTTTGATTTTGTACACATTGTACATTTCTTTTTGATATTTTTTTAATTGATCTTTCTAAAATTAATAATTTAAAAAATCAAATTTCTCTAATTACAAACATAATTATTTTAAAATTAGATTTAAAAATGAAATTAATTTTTGTATTGCAGGTTAATTTATAACACTTTTTAGATCAATTAAGATAGGATTATAATATAGGTAAACTCATATTTCAAATAACAAACAAAAATAACTAAATAAAAATAAGATATTTTTTATTGATATCAATTAAGGATAATATATATTAAAACAATTGATATCAAATCATAATAATAAAACAACACAACTTCAATACAAACCTAAAGATATAAACATTGAAATCATCACATCTGAAGAGGACTAACAAAGACAATACAAAAAAAGTACATCTAAAACTCTGAGGGATCTAATATATAGGAGGAGGCTGGTTGAATACTGAGAAATAGCTATTCATCATAGCTATATTAGTGTTCACCAAGTCGAACTGACCTCATATCCAACCCATGTCTTGCTGGTACTGTTCATCCTGCTGGTTTAAGTGAGTCTGAATTTGATCAAAGCATTGATCAAAATGACTCTCCAACTGATCAAAGCAATGGACCAACTCCTTAAAGTCAGTTTCCTAAGCAGGTGCAGGTGCTCCACCTTCTTCCTTAGAATCCTCACTTGAATTATCATTCATCCCAAAAAGAGATCGAAAAGAGGCATCGGTGAAGTAGATTGGCATTTTAAGTAGAATCTCAGGATGAATAATATATTACTTTTTTTTTAAGATATAGGTTACTAGATGTCCTAGAGTAATATTTTTCTTCCTCGTATGAGAAGTAAACCCAATTTCAAAAGGGTTATGAATATAATCTAGAATGAGTTAAGCTTTATTAATTAGTTATCTAATCATAACTAAATAGGTAACTATGGACAAAATATAAGTAATGTTTATGCAATCACCAGCCTTAGGAATGATTGAAGTTCTAAAGACATGTTGTATGACCCTAGCATTTTGATTTCAAGTATAGAATCTAGCTAAGTGATCAACTTGAGTAACCCCTCTAAGAGTTTTGTTTATTTTAGACCAATCATAGTCAGATTTAGAGGTCATAGTGTGTGATCTAGTTCCTTGAGTCCTTAGATGCAAAAAAGTTCCTAGATCTTCCTTAGTGATCTTTACCCATTTCTTTTGGACATATGATTTTATCCTACTCTCATCCTCACTAAAACTCATATTTTCCAAGATATATTAAAAGGTCTCTTTATGGTAAGTATGGATCAAAGTCAAAAATAAAGGCAAATTGGGTTAAGGAAAAAAGAGACATTACTTGAAAATGAATATCTTCTTGAATCAGTAGTCTAGACTGAGTGATTTTTGTAACAACAAACCTATAGTAAGAATCCTCATTTTCTTTAGATAGAAAGTTTTCAGCTCCACCCCTGGATGACAAACTCTTAGAAACTCTACTTCACTTGCTAGAACTTGACATTTCTAAGATGAGAAGGATTTGAAGGAGGATGTTGAAGTGAATGAAAATGAATTCTAAAGCCCTCCTATTTAAAGAAAAATGACCCTTTGTACAATATGAAAATCAATTCATATTTATGATCTTGAGATCATATGGGATGCAAAAATTTTCGTATGGACGAAAGAAAATGTTCAAAACAAAATGATTTTCATAATCACACAAGTTACGAAGCATCCTTTCATATAGACTTTTTGACAAGACGATCATACAGATGAATAGGTGTTCATCCAGGACGACCAATAATTTAAGAGTATTTTAATGTTGGTTAGGTTTGTCCCCCATAGAGAATGACACATGGTTTGTACATAAGAAATAAAATTTCATACATATGATCAATTCTTGTTGCAACTCAAGCTTATGAGTTTATATTTTTGATGATAATAAATATTATGGCTCACTTTTTGTTGTCTACTTTTATTTGCAATATATGTGTGTTTGTGTGTATACTGACATTTCAAGAATACCATGCAACATCAAACAAAGAATCATAGCTCAAGATTGGGTTGAATAATGTTATGTTGTAAAAGGTTCTATAATATTCATTGATGTAATTTTGATTTCTTGAGTCAAGTCTTACTAGGGTGTATGCTTACTTGGTGACCATGCACATACACACTTAAGGGAGTGAGATCTAGTCAAATCCAGAATATCAATATTTAAACTAATCATATTGGATGATTTTGGATCATCCAGGATGATCCTTTTATGATCTTGGAAAATAGCCGCCAATGTTAATTTAGGCAAGATTTTAAGATTTGTTTTTTGTTCTAATCATCCAGGATGATCGTGATCATCCAGAACAATCAATATAAATCATGCCTAAATTGATCCTATGATTAGGGGATTAATTATGGTTAATTTTTTCAATTCGATCATCCTAGATGATCTATATATCGTACAGGACAACATTTACCGACATACATGATTTTCCTAAATCATCCAAGCCGAAATACTATAATTTTTCTTCTAATTGTCATGTACATTCCATAATATCATCCTGGATGATCTATACATTTTTGTATTAATCATCCTGGACTATCCAAATATCGTCCAAGACTATCAGGTCAAATTCTGCACATCGTACTGGACGATCCTGCGATCATCCAGGATGATTCTGGGCATCAAAATTCAATTTTTAGATTTTTTTATGCCCACTTTTTAAGCGCATCGTACGGTATGATCCTGCGATCATCCTGGATGATGTTTGGCACCGTAATTGAGTTTTTAGGGTTTTTGGAAGCTCTCTTTTTATGCATATCTTACGAGATGATCTGGCGATCATCCTGGATGATAATATCATATTTGCAAATCTATTTAAAGACCTCTTGCTTTCTCATGAAGAGTGTCTTTGATAGCCATTGAAGCTTAGTTCTTCTAGAGGAAACTTGAAGAGAGAGCTTGAAAG
>NW_021319309.1:3347604-3349290 GCF_001605985.2 Dendrobium catenatum | reverse complement strand
ATGAAGATCAGAGATGTATCCAAATACTTCAATAACCAAGCTTCATTAACTCATCTGAACATTGAACTATCCTAACAATCATATAGGAATGATAGAGATATATATTGGAAGAGAAGATTTTTTTTTTTTTTTTTTTTTTTTTTTTTTTGAGGAGGAGAAGAAGGGCAAGATGAAAGAAAAGGGGAAGAGTATACCTACACAAATGGTCGGAGGCTAGGGCAGGCAACGATAAAGGATGAAGGTTCAGCTCTGGTATCGCCTGGAGATATACAGGCTGGGGGCTTCGTTCGGCTTTCCTAGGCTCGGGAGGAAGCAATCCGAGAGAGGGCGACGTGAGACTGGAGTTCGGTCTATGCGAATTGATCGTGAGGGAGGCAGCGAACAGAGGAGTCACGGTGAGGGAGTTCGGGATTGAGGGCTTTTTTCTGTGTATGCGAATGACTGGGAGGAGGAGAAGACTTCGTGCGAACTGTGAGAGTTGGAATCGGTGAGCAGTTTCATGAACTGCATTGTATGGGGAGTTTAGGATTTTTTGAATTGCTCGTTAACTGCTGTGTCTTCGGTTGGTTCCAATAGAGAGGAGATTGGCTGAAGTTTTTTACTCGAGAGAGAAGGCTGATCGTATTGAGTGCATTTCGTGAATTAAGGGGGAGAGGTCGTGGGCTGGACGGATCTTAATCTAACCGTCCTTAATCAAAATCTCATTTCAAAATAAATTGATGGCTAAGATCAATTTATTCCTTAAAAGAAGGACTTTAGGGGTTGATTCTAATTTAATTAAAGATTAAATCAAGCTTTATTAAATGTGAATTTGGGGTTTGATTGATAGTTGATTTAATTTAAACGGGTTCGAGACGAGTTGATTTAATGTTGAATTAGATTTAGATCAAATCAATTTAGATTATATTAAATTGAGTCGATCGACATCGACGAATCATAAAGCGGGCTTGATTTGAGTTTGTTTGGAATTGAATTAAAATTGGATTGAATTGATTTTGATTCGAATTGAATGGTAGGTTTTAGTCGACGCTACGTCAATGGGTATCCACCTAAGAGAAATCTTATGGGGACGACGTCTATATTAGGTTACGAAAACCTAGGTGCTAGAATCGAATCTGGGGAAATTGACATCGAATAATGAGGTCAACAAATGGACCCCCAATAGGCATGATAAACTTGTCAAAGTTTATCGTGCGTATTGGTGTTGACCAAAATGATCAACTAGATCCAGAGTTGAAGTTGAAGATTTGAATATATGAATTGAAGGAATTTTGATGTTTAATAGAAAATCAGAATGAAAATTTTATAAAGAAATTTGAGTTGATTGTCTTAAAGATTAAGATTGATTTACTGATCTGAAAGTTTATAACAATAATGATGGTTTTAGCAAATAATAACTAAGGAGATTAGTATTATTTAATAGAGCCAAGATATTGAAAAGTTGAATGAGGTTTGACACGAACAGGAATTTTGAATTTGATTTTGATATGATTGAAACCTTTTTATAAATCAAGATTAACTTCAAGAATATCAATAGAATGAAGAGAAGATGCCGCTGGGGATGCTTACACTTCTCCTCGGGACGAAGATTAGGATGCCACTAGGGTTGCTTATTCCTAACTCCAAAGATGCCAATAGGATGCTGTAGAAGGACTTATACCTAAAGACGGATTTAAGATTTAACAT
>NW_021319309.1:3334608-3342545 GCF_001605985.2 Dendrobium catenatum | reverse complement strand
GATAAACCAGAGCCGAACCTTCATCCTTTGTCGTTGCCTGCCCTAGCCTCCGACCATTTGTGTAGTATACTCTTCCCCTTCTTTCATCTTGCCCTTCTCTCCTCCTCAAAAAAGATTTCTTCTCGTCCAATATATATTCTCTATCATTTCATATATGATTGTTAGGGATAGTTCAATGTTCAGGTGAGTTAAATGAAGTTGCTTATTGAAGGTATTTGGATACATCTCTGATTTTTATTTCTTAACTTGAGGACCAATTTCTTGTGGATGCTTTTTGTTGGAGGAAGTGGTATTCAGATAAAGAGAGTAGTATATTGCCATTTCTATGATTATTGAGGATTGATAAGCTTCTGGTTTTATACATTTTGGAGGAAAATTTCTTAATAAGTAGTATTTGCTTCTCAGTTTTTGTTGTCTTTGGTTGTAATTATTTGGATCGTTATTGGTTTAAGTGTCAAATTTTCTCTTTTGCGACTTTGGAAATTTTTATTAATAAAAAGAAATAATTGTGGAGTTATTTCATTCTTGGAAAGTAATGGTTGTTTCCGCGATAGGTTTATTTTTATTTTTTTCTTGCAAGATCTTAAACAGTGAAATGGAGCAAGTTATTATGATTCTTTAATGTATTAATTATCAATTCTCATCTCAATGCAATCAATTTGCTTTATGTGAATGGGTTATATACATGTGTTCTTAAGGCTTACAAAATTATGAAAGATAATATGCTTTACATTAGAAATATTCATGAAAACTTTGGGAAGAGTTAAAGTAGATTTAATTGTTTTTTCTCATTATTACTGTTATTAAGGATTTTATGAAAATTTGTATATTCAATGCATATTTTCTTTAATTCGTAGTATGAGCTTTTGTTAGAGAATAGAAGTGTTTTGTTTTTAAAAAAAAAAAAATGTGTGATATATGTGGAAAATAATATGTGGGGTTTGTGATTTCAAAAATGTTGAAACTTATGTATTTTAGAAATTGTGAAATTGTATGTGTAAAGAAAAGTGTATGTTTTAAAGGTTATAAGTGTGTGATTTTTGAAAAGTTTACTTATTGTATGTAAGGCAGAAATAATTATGCTTTTTTGAAAAAGTTCAATTGTGAGATTGAAAGGATAAAAAAGTGAAAATGTATTATTGAAGAGTTTGTATAAGAAGATTGATTATTATATGGAGGGTGACATGTATAAAATGTTTTAAAAAAAGTAAAAATTTAATTTTTTGTGGAAAGTTTGTAAGTAGAAAAGTTTGTAGATTTGAAAGATTAAGATATGGGGTGTACTTTGAAAGTGATAATGTGATATTTGAAAGGTGAAAGGTGTGGTACCTTTAAAAGTTGAAAAGTAGGAAAGGGTTGAGAGAAAGATTGGATTATGAGATTTATATATGAATTGAAAGTATTTGTGTTGAAAAAACAAAATGTTTGAAAGAGTGTGAAAATTAAAAGTTAGATTGTTAAGAAGCAAAAGTGTGTGCTGATGATAGAAAAGTTATATAATTAAAAGATAAGACTTGGTGTTGAAAGTGTAAGAAGTTGAAATGTTCAAAAAAGCAAAATCAACAAACCAGGCTACAAAGCCCGAAGAAAGGTACATTCTTACTTTTAGTAAATTTCAATTATTTCATTATTATTTATAAATGAACTTTCTAATCTCTATTTTTCCCTATTTTTTCCATGTTTTTCTCTTTATTGACATGAACTACGAGGAAAAATACCGGTCGAGGGGACAAATAGGATAAAGGACGCTAATGACATCAGTCGCCTCTATCCAACTGGGTAGAGGTGCTACGGGCGGAACCACCGGGTCATAGTCCCCGGTGACTGGTGAGTATTCTAAACTTTAGAAAATCTTTTAGGGGGCCTCTTGATGTGGTGTGCCGTGAATCCTTCCATTTTAGGTCCCTGTAGTAACTTCAATTTTATTAGATTACTTTTGTTTATTTTAGATCAATAAATTCCTTTTACCACCACGCCGTAAAGTCCTAAGCGGTTAGTAAATAACAAAATTTCATCCTATATAACAGTAGTGACACTTAAGGACAAAAATTAAGGACTGAGTCTTTAGAAAACTTAAACTTAGTATGCATGCACACTTTAGGATAGAAACAATATAAACATAGAAAACTTGGACATCTTACTCTACAATTAGTGCAATTTTTTTTTAAATTAAAATTTCAATCAATTAGAAAACTTTAGCCAATAAAACTGACCTAGGACATATCAAAACCTCACAGCTTACTACACACACTTAGATTTTGTTTGCTAGGACAACCAGACTCTAGTTTTAGGTTAGGCCGGTGTTTTATTTCCTTACTACATTGTGACGGTTTTCTCGCCTTATTCTTGTGATGTTTAAAATTTATTGGTTATGTTTGTCTATTTACTTTACTGCACTTTATGATCTGATTTGATTTGACGATTAGTATTACCAGTAGTAGGTTAGGAGCGATCTAGTTGTTAATAAGATTTTTTGCAGGTGGCCACACAATGCAGGGCAGTAAAAGGGGGCTAATTAATTTAAAAATTATGTTAAATTGCTACAGGTGCTTTCAGTTGCTTAGCCCCCAAATAAAAAAGAGGTGGCCAAGTGTGGCTAAGTAATTTAATTTAAATGCATATATTATAAACTGCTTGGGATGATTTTTATTATAAACTGCTTAGATAAAACCTGCAGGTGATCTAGGGATTTTCTTTTCTTTCTGGTGGAAATGTAATGTAATTGTAAAGTGTTTGAAAGTAATAAATGTGAAATATTTAAAGGATATCACAATTCAATTTGGAATCTCAAAAAAGAGAATATACAGTAAAGGGATTATTCTTTTTATTTTGGAAAGCCAAATTAAGAATGAATCAAATCCAAATTGAAAAAAATACCCCTTTAGGATGAGTTTTCTTCATTTGATATCAAGGAACCTGCGGACCCGAGAAAGTCTATAATAAAATAAAATAGAGAATAGAACCGAAAGATTGGAAGAAAGAAGATGATAAAAAAACAAACAATATCCCAGTTCAAAAAATCACTGCTATCTTTGGGTTAGAATCGGGTTTTTGTCAGTGCTGCCCGGCCAATTTTACTTTCTGCAAATTCTGAGTGTAATAGGACATGGACTATTGGATTTATAATTTTGGATCTATTTAATTTTCTTTGTTTACTTGTTGTGCAGTAGTTTTTTTAGGTCCCTTGCTTATTCGTGTTGTTTTAGCCTGATTCGAATCGGAGAAAGATTTTTTTCATAAGGCGTATGCTTAAAATTCTTCTACTTTGTAATTTTAAAAATAAAAATTTTTTAAGCTCACATAGTAACTCTTAATGACCTAAGAATTAAGCTCGGACCGCCGGAGAGTTCTGCATAAGCATATTATTACTTTATCTTCCTTTAGGCACCTTCTCCGCGCCTGGGCTTCTGTTGGCAGATCACTTCACCTATGAGGGTGCAGTTCTGTCAAGGGAAAAGTTGTGCCAATCTTAGGAAAAAACCTATTTTAAGCCTAATTTTTAAAACTGCTTCCATATTCATTCTATGCATTAGCAGTCAATTAGCATGCATTGCATTAGATTAACAAATTAAAAAAGAGTCTAAAATATTAATTGGCATTTCTTAGACATTTTTCACCCTACATAAGTCAAAGGGGCCAATAGGAATTGTCTTAGATGTCGGCCCTCAATTCCTTAAAACTTAAAAACATTCCCTACCCCATTCTTTTCATAAAGACTGGGATACAATTTGGTTTTAAAGCGCTTAGGTGGTTTAGCTGGGGCTCGCCAATCCAGGCCGGTGGATAAGTCCAGATTTTGCATTTCATTAGTTAGGTTCGGGGTCACTGCTTTGTAGTACCCAAATTTAGATTTAGGTTCTGAGACAGATGCTTTTTAGATTCTTAAGTCCTCACCCTCTGGGAATATTAATCCCAAAATTTTCTAATAAAGTGTCAACTTAAACATAAAATTTTTCACCTAAAATGTAAAGCTCAAACATAGGGTAGACTGAGGTCGCCTTCTGAGCTTCTCAGAATCGACGACCTCCTTACTTTCCTCCTTTGACTCGCTAATAAATGTTTCAACATTGAAAGGATTTCTCCTTGAAAATTTCTTATTCTCTGTTTCCTTGTCTTTTAATTTGTACTCCAAAAAGGATATGAAATCACTGCTTTAATCGAGAGTTTCTTAGGAGCTTCTTTCCTAGGATTGTAATTAACTATAGGGGCTTGCCTCTATAGGGATTGAGAACCCCAGACAAAAATAAACCTTGTTTTATTCGTATAAAACTAGGAAGAATCTTTGGGGAACGTAGATGATTTTTAAAAACCTCATTTCGAATTTTGAATAGATTTGTAGAATATTAATATTATCTTTCAGATAATATAATATTATACTTGTTATATTTCAACTTTAAAAAAATGATTGAATTTTATAAAACTCATTCTCGCTTTTGGATATTTTGCAAGAAGTTATGTTCGTCTTTTAAGTGATATATATTCTTCTTGCCAATCTAAATAAAAGAATGAAATAAACTTTTTCAAAAAAAAACGTATTTCTATCTTTAAACATTATTCTATAGAATTTCATGTTCATCTTTATTGTGATGACATGTATTCTTTTGAACTATATTTTATTATTAGAAATATCAATTTTTAAAACCCTATTTTGATATTGAATCTAATTGTTAGAATATTGTGTCGGCCTCTCGAGACTATACTTTATTCTCAATGTAGTATTCGATTTACAAAATAGCGAGAAAAAATCAAAATCTGCGTGGTGTGACAACAATTTTTCCCACTTAGAGAGTTTTCCCAAGACATACTGATCATAAGCTTGTTTCCATATTAGCTTAGCAGCTAATTCATTCCTGTTTTAGATTTAGAAGAACCTAAATTTATGAAAAAAAATGTTGGCAAGGAGACATGATTTGAAATGGCTCTTCCTTTGATGAAAGCTATCTGTTCTTAAGATTATGAGTACATGAATGATTTAAATCAAGTCTATTTAAAAGAATTTTAGCAACTAATCTTGTATATGGACATTACAAATACTGATAGGTTGAAATTGAAGGAGAAATAGGATTGTTTGATTTTAGGGATGAAATAACCAAAGTTTCCCTTCCAAGAAGAAGAACATTTTAACCGTTTTAAAGCAAAGAAGAATTGCATTCCCAAACCTCATTTTTGATAAAGTCCCAATAGGTTTAAAGGAAAGAATAGGTGATTCCATCCACACCTGGAGCGAATATTATTTCCCAAGCTCTTTAATAACCAACCTCTAGTTCCTCTCGAGAGAAGTTCAGCATCCAATAAAATACAATCTTCTGTTTTAGACAGATATTTGAATTCTGGCCAATTTGTTAATAAAGCAATCTCTTTTTTCCATTTTTCTTTCTCTGGTATCGCCTGGAGATATACAGGCTGGGGGCTTTGTTCGGCTTTCCTGGGCTTGGGAGGAAGCAATCCGAGAGAGGGCGATGTGAGACTAGAGTTCGGTCTATGCGAATTGATCGTGAGGGAGGCAGCGACGATGAGGCTGGAGTTCGGTCTATGCAAATGGAGAAGAAATTTCGATTCTTCGCTTGGGTTGTGCGTGAGGACGAGAGGCTGGGGGATTTCGCGAATCAGGGAGGCAGAAGGAGCAGGGATCTCGTATAGATAGAGAGGAGAATAGTGGAGTTGTGCCAATGAGAGCGTCGAGAGGAGTTCAGAACTGTGCGTGGGTATGGGCTGAAGGATTTCGCGAATCAGAGTGAGGGAGTTCGTGCAATCCTTTTGCAATGGAGAGGAGGAGTTTTGTTTTATGCCAATATCAGAGGAGTTTGGCTGGGCAGTTTTTTGCAAAATGAGAGGGGGTTGTGCAAACTATGTAAGAGAAGGAGCCCGTGGGGAGTTCGATTCTCTCTGTGTGAGATAGAGAGAGGAGCAGTTCGGAACTAAGGGGGAGAGATCATGTATGTGAGGTCACGGGAGGAGTTCAGTTCTGCGAACTGCTGGGTGGTTCGCGAACTGGGAAGAGATGGGGAGTTCGGGAGTTGTACGAACTGCAGTGGAAACCACGGTTTGAGGGATGGCTGTTCGTGCAAATTCAGAGAGGAGACGGGCTGTGTGTTTTTATCTGAAGTAAGAGGGAGATTGAGAGCAATTTTGCGAATTTTGAGAGGAGTTGGGGCTGAGGAAGTTGGACCGGTCTTTAAACTTTTATTTAATTAGTTTAGGATGTTAATATTATTTAGTTTAGGTTATTTAATTAACGATTTGATTTCAGAGTTTTATCAGGAAGTATTAAATTAAAAATTTTGATTTGATATGAGTCGAGTTGAGTTTAGTTTGGAGTTGAATTAGATTTGAGTTGAATTTAAAAGGGATCAAAGGGCTAATTTTAATTTGATTAAAATTAAATAGATTTGATTAGAAAGAATTTGGTTTTTGATTGGTGAATTGATTTGAGCCCAATGATGTATCAGTTTGATCGAAAACGAATTAGATTGTATTAAATTGAGTCGATCGAAATTGACGAATCATAAATCGGGTTTGATTTGAGTTCATTTTGGAGTTGAATTGAAACTAGATTGAATTGATTTTGATTCGAATTGAATGGTAGGTTTTAGTCGATGCTACGTCAATGGGTATCCACCTAAGAGAAATCCTATGGGGGCGACGTCTACACTAGGTTACGAATACCTAGGTGCTAGAATCGATTCCGGGGAAATTGACCTCAAATAATGAGGTCAACAAATGGACCCCCAATAGGCATGATAAACTTGCCAAAGTTTATCATGCGTATTGGCGTTGACCGAAACGATCAACTTGATCCAGAGTTGAAGTTGAAGATCTGAATATATGAATTGAAGGAATTTTGATGTTTGATAGAAAATCGGAATGAAAATTTTATAAAGAAATTTGAGTTGATTGTTTGAAGGATTTGGATTGATTAATTGATTTAAAAGACGATAATGACAATGATAGCTTCAACAAATAATTACTAATGCAATTAGTATCATTTAATAAAGCCAATTTATTGAAAAGTTGAATGTTATGATTTGGATGTAGTTTGGAAAGAATTAAGAGTTTAATTTTGATTTTGATAAAAGATAGAAATCAATAGGATGCCGTAAGAGCGGGCTTAGACCTAGAGATGGATTTAAGGGTTGATTGTTGTAAGAGCGGACTTATACTAGAAGTCTATAGGATGCCATAAAAGCGGGATTAGACCTAAAGACAAGTTTAATCAGGTTTGGCTGCCGTAAAAGCGGACTTAACCCAGAAAGTCAATAGGATGCCGTAAAAGCGGACTTAGACCTAAAGATAGATTTAGTTAGGATGGCTGCCGTAAGAGCGGACTTAAGCCAGAAAGTTTTTAGGATGCCGTAAAAGCGGACTTAGACCTAAAGACAAGTTTAATCAGGTTTGGCTGCCGTAAAAGTGGACTTAAGACAGAAAGTCAAAAGGATGCCGTAAAAGCGGACTTAGACCTAAAGACTGATTTAAACAGGATTGGCTACCGTAAGAGCGGACTTAAGCCAGAAAGCCAATAGGATGCCGTAAAAACGGACTTAGACCTAAAGACTGATTTGAACAGGATTGGCTGCCGTAAGAGCGGACTTAAACCAGAAAGCCAATAGGATTCCGTAAAAGCGGACTTAGACCTAAAGACTGATTAAAACAGGATTGGCTGCCGTAAGAGCGGACTTAAGCCAGAAAGCCAATAGGATGCTGTAAAAGCGGACTTAGACCTAAAGACTGATTTAATCAGGATGGTTGCCGTAAAAGCGGACTTAAGCCAGAAGGCCAATAGGATGCCGTAAAAGCGGACTTAGACCTAAAGACTGATTTAAACAGATTTGGCTGCCATAAGAGTGGACTTAAGCCAGAAAGTCGGTAGGATGCCGTAAAAGCGAGCTTAGACCTAAAGACAGATTTGAACAGGATTGGCTGCCGTAAGAGCGGACTTA
>NW_021319309.1:3322165-3334508 GCF_001605985.2 Dendrobium catenatum | reverse complement strand
GACTTGAATGGGGAGATCCCCCCACTCTTTGTCTTGATAGAGCTGTTCCTTGTCATTCTAGTTGACGAACTAAGGGGCCCCAGGAATTTCATCTCCTTGGCTAATTTGATTTTATGGGAATGAAGAGTACCTTTGGAATTGGATTTGAAATTTTCAGATACTGCTTTGTCTTCATTATTGCAAAGACTAGAATCTGCAACTGCAATCACTAGACAATCATCTACCTTATCTAGGATTTCGCCTTCTTCTAGATTTTCCACCTTTTGATTAAAAAGAGGAATATCATTATTCCCTTCATCTAGTAATGCATTCAGCAGGGAAAACTTGTTACTATGAATAACAGGATTAGAATTTTCTATATCTTCTCCCAGATTACCTTTCGGTATCCTTATTTCTATAACCAAGGTTGTATTCTCACTGTTAACAATAGACATTGATTCAGCATCTCCAGAATTTCAAATTACAATCTGATTTGGAGCCTTAAGAAAATTATTTTTGGAACTATCAGGAGTAGGATTCACTTCTTTAGAAGGTATACAATTCTCCGAATTGATGTCAGAACTAAGATAGGGAATACTTGAGTTCGCAGATAATCCAACCGGATCTATCTGAGTTTGCAAGCAACCCTTTCCAATAGTAGGATCAATAGAACCTAGAAAGTTTGTTAGGATGTTAAACCCTTATGAATTAGCCCCAAGACTAACCAAGAGGGGGGGGGAATTGGATATTAAAACTTCTTTAACTAAAAACATAATCACATCCAAAACCAAGATTCACCACAAAAATTAAAGTGCAGAAATTAAATGCTTAAGCAATAAAAAGAAAGAACACATTAGATTTATGGTGGTTTTATCAAACCTTAACCTATGTCCACTCCTCAGAGGCACCCTCCGAGTATTGCACTAACCACATGTCACTCCTTTATCTCCCACAATAAGGTAGAGAAGCCCTTATAAAAAATCACTTCCACCTTCCCCAGTGCACTGGAGTAGCCGGGCCCTTCGACACCAAAGAGATCTTCTTCTTCCCAAAACTTCCCTCAAGATGAGCCTTGAATCTGATGGTACTAAGGTGCAAGCTCGCTAGAGCATCCGTATGGAACCTCCTCCACACTCCCTTGAAACCCCCTCCAAGGATCTTTCCCTCTCTCAAACTCCACCCTTTCCTCTCTCCCTGTTAAGCTCTCTCTTCAAGTTTCCTCTAGAAGAATGAATTATCAATGGCTGCCAAAGACTCTTATAAAGTCCCTTGTCAAAGCTTAAATAGAAGAGCTCCAAACAAGCTCTTAATTGCAACAAACTGACATTATCATCATGTACGATCATTATAAATTAAGCTCAATTAGCTACAATGATTTGGGATGATCATAAGGTTTTTGTTCATATCATCCAGGCTGATAGTATTTTGTCCTGTATGATTAGTTCAAATTAGCAT
Source organism: Dendrobium catenatum (assembly GCF_001605985.2). Classification (NCBI taxonomy): domain Eukaryota; kingdom Viridiplantae; phylum Streptophyta; class Magnoliopsida; order Asparagales; family Orchidaceae; genus Dendrobium; species Dendrobium catenatum. Next base: position 3,333,074 of record NW_021319309.1, on the reverse strand, counting down.
ATATCATCCAAAGCATTACCCTGAATAGAAGCTATCTGGTATGTGATCATCCAGGAACAACTAAGGTTTTCAAACTGATCGTCCAGGATGATGTGATCGTATCAATCAAGCCTTAATTATCATATTAATTTAGGCATAATTGTGTTGCATCATCTAGGATGATGTCTTGGACGATGACAAAAAGATAAATAATACCTAAATAGATCCGACGACTGATTCTTTCTAATTTGAGCCTATTGTCTTGGCCGATATAAATATCATCTAGAATGATGAGCTTAAAGATGGCTGTTTTAACCAGAATGCCCTAATTAGGATTTTTGTTTTTAGCTTATCGTCCAGGCTGATTAATGGATCGTCCCAGATGATGTGATCAAAAATAGAGAACTTTAAACTAGAAACAAGTGAACAAGGTTACAAGAAAGAATTCACCCTTACTAAACAAAAGATAAATTAAGAAAATTACAAATAGAACATGTTCTGCCAACTCCTGAGCCTTGTAAGGTGAATTATAATCCTGAAAAGTTAGTAAACATAAATATATTGCAAATACAGGTAGACAATAGAAAGTGAGCCATAATATTTATTATCATGATAAACATAAACTCATAAGCTCGAGTTACAACACATCTAATAGGCAAAGCAGTGAATTTATTAGTGCACTATAATCCATCTGCATAATGAAATAAGTAGTGCACGATAGTTTACCTGTATAAAGCAATAAATAAGTTTATCCAGAAGCTGCTCCAACACGCCATCAGATTCGTAACATTCATGCAAGCAGATAGAAGACATTTACAAACATTTTAAAGTACCCCTGCGCATACACCATAACTTATATATACATAGGTATATAAAAGGGATAAGGGTAATCATAAAACTCGTATGGGTCCCATGAGTGTATTGTAGGAATACACGTGACATCTAGGGATGCTGAGTGGGCCAATAAATTTGAACATGATCCTCCTAAACAAGTAAAAAGGAGTTAACAAAGTTCAATAAATAATTATAAAAGACCCCCAAACACCAGCATGGGCCCCAGCAAGCATGTTATGGGTGTACACATGACGTCTAGGGATGCTGTATGGGCAAAATGATTAATCTAAGCTTGAACCTAATCATTCTCGACATGGTTTGAACTATTAAATAAATATACAGTCATGAGGTCGATCGGGATACTTATTTTATACATTCATATTAGGCCTTCAAGGCCCTTTATAAGAAAGATTCATCGATAAAATTATTCACCTACATGGGCCTTGATGAGCGTGATATAAGTATACATGTCACATCTAGGAATGCTGTGTGGGTTAATAAGTGAATTCAAGTTTGAACCTGGTCCTTCTATGTAGATTAATAGGATTCAACAAGGTTCAAATCATTAAATAAATATACAATTATGGTGATTGGTATATTTGTCTGAATACATTCATATTAGGACTTCAAGACCTATAATAATGAGAATTCACTAAAAAAGGCATAAAGCCTATGAAACATAATCCTTTGTTGATAGCTCAATAGAGTCGATAAGGTTCATCCATAAAATACAAAAATTTTCAAATGAAAATGGTCCCACACCATGATGACGGCCGTGTGTAATGAAGATCTCAACCGAAGGGGTTCAAAAATATTTTCAAATGCCAGTTAAATGCCTAAAAATCCAAAATCCTAAAGATCTTGCAAATCCCAAATATTTAAAATTAAATTCAACCCATCAAATAACTTAAAGCAAAATTTATCCACTCTCCGCAACAGTTTGTTGGGGTGGACAAATTAGAAAATTATTTTAGCTCACATAGAATTAATGCCTAGTCAAAAACATCACTAGATTCTATTCTCAAACAATCTCTTGCTAGTAAAGACATGGTACATATCCTCTAACCAGTAGTTTTGCTGCTAAATAACACTGCAGGATAAACGGTTATGACCTAGGGCCCTCTGAATTGAGTTGTTTTGCCACTAAATGGCATCACAAAATACCAGATATCTCCAGAGCCAATATGCTTCTTAACGGCATCAAATTCTTGATATATGAATCAACCATATATAATCTATAGGGTATAAAGCTCTCTGTTTGCTAAGGTGGATTCAAATTTGTCCCCTTAAATAAATATTCTCCCTAGGTCTATAAGGTCCCCTTGGACGAAGTAACCCATGGCTACCGACAAGGATCCTTTTGTTAGGTTTGGTTGACTATATCCTTTAATTAAGAAGACTACAGACCATAATGGCCTAGGACGACAAAACCATGGGATCTTGATCTGGTCCATCATCCATTACCCCACCATCCGTTTAATGTGCAAGATGGTGAAATTCCTAATTTTAAATATTAAATATCCAACATCACATGCCTAATGCTGCTATATGCCAAATACCCCATTTCTATGGATATAATGTATTCATCGATGACTAGGCTTGCACCTATAGGAAACCGAAACTCAGATCATAAAGTCCTCACAAAAATGAGGATAAAATCTCTGGGTAGTGTCTTATCTACAAATATATAACCCTTCCAAAATTTACCCCAAAACTTAATCCATTATAACTCCCCCGAAAGAAAAGCATAGTGGTTGGAGGCCGGGGCCAAAATTTTGAAGCCCAGAGGGTCTAACCAATAACATTCATTTAAGCCATGACTATGCATTTTATAGTGAGTACAAAAAATAGGCAGGTTTTCATGATTATTAAAGATTTGAATCGCAATGTGTCTATGATCCAACAAACTAATGTAAAATGAATCAGAAAGCTTCAAATTAGTGAAAAATTTATGTATGACATCCATATTTTGTTGGCGCAAGACAAACTTTCTAACAAAGGTTAATGTATAAGGTGCAACCAGCAGAGAAACCACGAAATTATTAATCATCAAAGCAGTACAACCTTTAAAAGAGGTTTGAATGAAATGTAGTTTAGAAGTTGAAGAAGATGAACCAACCAAAATGTCTTTGAAAGACCAAGACTTGCCATCAGCAAACAAAGAAGAGGTCGGGATCGATGAAAATAACATCGTCATTTAAAGCCACAAAAGCCGAAACAAAAATCAAAACAAAACTCAAAATAGACCAAGAGAACATGATGAAAGTAAAACATAGAAAAATAAGCAACAAAACCACGCTCAAAGCTAACTACTTAGGAACATAATTTTAAAAAAACAAGCTTTTCAGGCCTTAATGCATGCAAGTATATTGTTATTGTTTAATTGGAATTAAGGATTCAGATTGAGATTCTAAATTAAAAATTTATAATATATCTAATGGTTTACATGTACATAGCTAATGCAATTTGACTCAGCTATACCCTAGTTAGTCTACCTATAATCATTTAAATTTATTTTTGTATAGATTTTCTAGAAAAATCTTGCAATATAATGATCTTATACCACTAGGGATTAATATGGAGGCCCCATCGCTTAGGCTACTTATTCCTTTCCATTGGCTTGTGTGTTGGGTTAGAGTATGTTGTAGGAAAAAAAATGCATGTATGTATGCATGTATATGTAATGGTGTTTAGGTACACATTACCAAATTATATCATACTAGTTCTAACACATATGTTTAAGAACATATATGCTACAAAAACTTAAGAAATTATCTCCCCATATATATATATATACTTTTGTCAAGAAGGAATGCCCTTAAATTAATTTTAAGGGTTAATTTTTTTAATTTTAAGTTATATAGAATTTGGTGATTACTAACCCCAAGTGAGCTTTGAAATTATTAAATAATAAAACTTTAGGCTCATAACTGTAATGCGTTATTTCCCTCTCTAAATGATATAACAATTTCATATAGTCCTTAAAATTTTATTAATAATTAATTTAAAAATTAATTTACAGCTATTTTAAAGAATCATGATAGTTAAAGATTTCAAGTTGCTTTGAAATCCTTAATTAGCAAGTCCCAGGCTTATAAATTTAATGCTTTTGTTCCCCTCCTGAGGGATAGAGCAAGAGAGAGTGTCGTTTTCCTAGAGAGATAGAGTGTCATTTTCCTAGCTTATAATTGTAATGCATTTTATAAAGGTAATGCATGTAATTTGAATTTTGGTTTTGTCCTAGAGAGATAGAGTGTCATTTTCCTTGAGATAATGTGTCGTGTAATTTGAATTTCCATTTTTTTGTTATGGCTGGGGATGATTAGCAGCAATCATTGACAATCATTCCTTCTTTTTCATATGGTTCATAGGTCAAATCTGTCTATGGAGCTCCATTGAAGATCAAAGATCAAAGATTATCCTAACGCCATTAATTCCTCAGGTTTGATAAAGGATGACTTGGTTATTGGTAAGCATAAAAATGTAAGATTATCTAGATTTCTCTTTCAAAAGAATCAGCTTTAATGATAAATCAAATATTGTTGAAGGATTCCTAGAAAGACCTAATGATTTAAAGGCATCTTCTTCATCCAGTCCAAAATTAAAAGTCAACAGATATTCTAATTCAAATTCTATTGATTTTAAGGCTGGTTATAAAGATGATGCAAATGTGGTTCTCATGCAAATGTTGTTGTAATCACGTTTCTTCTATTCAAGATGATTCTTATTCTAGATTTACTACAAATGTTGATATCAATTCTATTAGTTCTGAAAATAAAATTGTCCCTATGTCTGGCAAAAATTTTTATTCTGTAAATGTTTATGGCAATGGTTTAAAAGATATTAAAAATTATTCTAATTTGCTGAAGAATCCTATTAATATTTGGAGTAAACAACTAATTAAATTAGTTAATCTTGAGTAAGATAATGTGATGTCAGAAGATGGTGTTACCTTTAAATTACATCTTGAAAATGAAAATACAAATATTTTTTGGACTTCATAACTCTTTGATCATTAAGGTTTTTAGAAACTATTCCTTATTTAGTGATTAGTATAGAGTTAAGGAAGCAATTGAGCGAATTTGGTTTTTTTTCACCTTACCAATTTAGGAATGGAATGGTTACTATGTTTATTTCAATCTTTTGAAGCAAAAGAAGTTGTGTTTAGTGGAGTACCTTAGTTTGTAGAAGGTCATATTATTGTTATGATTGAAGTCTTGATTTTTCACCATCATTAATGAAGGATTTCTTTTCACCTGTGTGGATCTGATTTCCTCATCTACCTTTATATTATTGGGATGAAATTTATATTGTTTATATTGGTTATAGGGTTGATACATCTATGTTATTCGATGGAAATATGTTTAATTGGGGGGGAGGGGGGAGAGAATTTGCAAGAGTTTGAATTTGTATTAATATTAATGCTCAACTTCCATCAGGTATTTGGGCTGAAGGGTCTAATGAAAGTTTATTTTTCAAAAGATAGAATATGAAAAAATTTCATCATTCTATTTCAATTGTGAAAGAATTATACATTTGCAACTTCATTGCAATAAAACTTTTGGCAATCAGAATAATGTTTCTTCTTTACTTAATGTAGAAGTGAAAAAAGGAATTATCTAGGGTCAAGCAAGTGAAGTAAATAAGGATAATTCAAAAGAAGCAAGTAATTCTGATTTAAAGAATAGTATGGAATATAATAGTTATGGTCCTTGGATTCATGTGAATTTATTTCTTCCAAACAACCTTCAAAATATGTCTTTAAATAGCGTTGTTGATTCCTCTGTAATAAAAATTGTATTTTCTAAAGAGGTTTCTCTTAAAACTATCACTAAAGTTGAAGGAAAGTCTATTTCTGCTTATGGAGTTCAGTCTGATGCTATTTCTGTTAGAACTCTAGATATTTCTGTTAAATATTTTGATGAATCTTACATTGTTAATACTCAATTAAAATCTTTAAAACCAATTGATATACGAATAAATTGGATACTGATATTTTGAATAGAATGTGTCTTTAAGAAGTTAAATATGTTTTGAAGTCAAAGAATATCCTTATGAAGAATTTGTAGATCAAGGTGTTGTTTATTGTGTTGAAGCTGATGATCAGGAAGAATTTATTCATAAAGGAAGTCATAAGTTTCTAGAAGATGCAGAGTTCCTAGATGATGCAGATGTTCCTTATATAGATAATGCTATAAAAAATGACGCTGAAGTGCCAAATGTTGGGAAGCATTATTCAATTGAAGTAGTTGCTAATAAATCAATAGAAGAAAATCATGAAGACAATCTAAATTCAAAGCCATCAAAATCTTTTTATTATGCTCTTGTGAATGGTAATGCTTGTTATGGTTGTGGTAGTGTTAAGGTAAGGTGTTGGATAAATTTTCTCCAAAATCTTCTCAACATAAAAGGAAATTAAAGAAGGAATTGATATTGTTAGGTCCTATTAAAGAAATTCAATGACCTAGAAAAGGAGAGGGAAGTCATGAAGGTGTTGGGGCCTCATCCCCATTTATTTCATAATGTTTTCTTTATTATTTTTGAATTATAGGGGAGTAAGAAAAAAGAAAAAGCTTCCTTTTATTTAAGAAGTTTGGTTCTAGAATATGGTGTTTTCTTTATTGGTTTAATGGAAACTAAATTAGATTCTAAGGATAATAATGAATTTAAAAGAATTATTAGTATTGAGTGGGATTTTTTTCATTTTGTTGTTAGAGGAACTTCAGGGGGTATTCTTTCTCTTCAAAAAAAGAGTATTTCTTCATTTACTATTTTAAATGTTTCAAATTAGTGTATTTTTTTGTAATTTAAAAGATCTTAATGGAATAATATGGACAATGTCAATTGTTTATGGAAATAAGGATTTGCATTAAAAAAGAAAGTTGAGGAATTTGATTGAGGAACATACTTCTAGTGACATCCCTTGCATTATTGGTGGTGATTTTAATTGTATTATATCTAAAGAAGAAAATGAAGCAGGTAAAAGATTTAGGTTTTCTCTAGGTCCTCAAGAGATGAAAGAATTCTTATAAAAAATGATTATGATGACATTGGTTCTAGTGGTCGTAAGTATGCATGGTGTAATAATAAAGAAAAACTTGCTTGAATTTGGGAGAGATTAGATATAATTTGTTTGAATTATAAAGCTCTGTTAAATATTCCTTTAGAACTCATAAAACATTTACCAAGAGTTGCTTTAGATCATTGTCCTATTCTTCATTTTCTTAATAATTCAATTAGATACAATAAAAAATCAATCAGATTTGAGAATGTTGTGTATTTATATGAAGTGTCATGGGGTATTGTTAAGAAAGCTTGGAGTAAACAAGATTTTGGATCTGTATATGATATTCTTCACCGAAAAGTTAATTAATCTCTTCAAAACTTTTTTTAAAGTAAAAATAAACTGAAGGAGCTGAACAACCAAAAGATGATGTCGAAAAATGATATTTTATTATTGCAAGAAGAGGAAAGCAGTCATAATGGTCTAAATTTGAATAAACTTCTAGAACATAAAAAAGAAAGTTCATGAGTTGAATGTTATTCTTGCCAAACTTGTAACTTGGTGGAGACAATGTTCTAAATCTCAATGGTTGGAAGATGGTGACAGAAACTCTAAATTTTTCCAAGCTTATGCGACATCAAGAAGAAATGGGAATATGATTAATCAAATTTCTCCTTCCAATGGATCAATAGAGAATGATTCTAAAGTTATTCAATTAATTTTCAATTTTACTTTTTAGAACAAATGGGAAAAATGACTTTGTTCCCTAAATAATTAGCTTGTAGAGCATCCATTGAATGATGAAATGAAGCAGTTGTTAATATTGGATTTTCATAAAGAAGATATTTTATCTATTATAATGAAGATGGATAATAATAATTCTGTCGGTAATGATGGCGTTAATGCTTATTTTTTCAAATCTTTTTGGAGCATTGTAAATAAAGAAGTTTGGAATGTTGTTGAGAACTTCTTCATCATAGCTATAATACCAGAGTTACGGAAAGAAAAGTTGGTTTTTTTTATTCCTAAAGTTCCCAATTCCATTGAATTAAAAAAGTTTTGACACATTAGTTTATGTCAAACAATCTACAAAATTGTTGATGGCATGATATAAAATAGATTAAGGAATTGTCTCCCTCTTATTATTTAAGAATAATAAGGAGCTTTTGTACCTGGAAGATCGATTTCATATAATTATTTCTTGGCCCATGAAATTTTAAATAAACTCAAATTTTCAAAAGCAAAGTTGTGTTATGTGCTATTAAACTTGACATGGAGCAAGCTTATGATAGCATGTGTTGGGAGACATTAAATCAGATGTTACATGTTCTGGATTTCCCTTTGAATATGATAAACCGAATCATAAAATGTAGAAGCTATATGAAATTCTCATTTATCTTCAATGGAAGGAAAAGAAAGTGGATAAATGCTGATTATGGGTTTAGACAAGGACGTTCGTTATCTCCTTATCTATTTTTTCTATGTTCTGAGTTACTTTCTAAAGTAATTCTTGAGAAAGGAAGTGAGCTTAGTATAAGAATTGTGCCAAATACACCAAAGGTTTCTCAACTTTTGTATGTTGATGATGTTCGCATTGTAGCCAAAGCCTCAAGGAAAAATGCTAAGTTGATAAATAGAATTTTGGTGGAATACTGTAGTTGGACTGGACAAAAGATTAATTTTAATAAATCTATGGTGCTCTATAGGAAATTTATTTCTTGAAGAAGGAAAATAAAATTAAATAGAATCCTGGGATATTATGTTGTTGCTGAAATCATTTATTTATGTGTTAAGATGGCACTATGAAGATTTACAGCTGCAGATTTTCAAAATGTTCTGAATAAGGCATTGGAAAGACTTAATGCTTGGGGTTCTCGATCTATTTTGTTGGATGGAAGAATATTGATGATTAAAACTAATTCTTCATCCATTTTGTCATTTATTATGACTCATTTTCTGATTATAAAAGGTATTCTATATGATATTGATAAGTTTTGTATAATTTTTTTATGGCGTATGGAACAAGGAAAATGTGTCTTACATTATATTTCTTGGAAATCTCTATGTACTCCAATTAATCAATGTGGTCTTGGAGTTCAAGGTGCTTATGAAAGACAAGGTTTGTTAAGAGCTCTAATTTCCTGGAGATTCATTCAAAATAAGAATTCTCTTCTCAGTAAAGTTATTATGGAAAAATATGGTAATGTTATTTGGAATGAAGGAATAAAGAGGTGTTCATCTCCTTATTAGCAAATAATATAAGATGGGGCTCATTTTTTAAAGCCTATTATCTGATGGAACATTACAAATGTATTAAGAATCAATATTACATATGACACTTGAATCCTTGATAGATGTTTAAAGAAATGGTCAGCTACTTGCAATATAAGTCATCTTCGAAACAAATTTGTCTATTCTTCTTGATGAAAATGGTATATGTACAAATTCTATGTTAAAGGATTATTTTTCTGATGACATGATTCAATTAATACATGGTATTTCTATAATACTTTGTTTTAAATGAAGAAAAATCAGAACTTCTTGTTGCAAATTCTAGAAAGTTTATTACTGCAATGGCTTTTAAGGCTCAATCAAAGTTCAATAAAATCCTTGAAAAAAATTTAAATGGATTAGAATATTGAAGTTATCCCCAAGAGAATTTTTACTTTAGTGTAGATTGCTAAATAACGCTCTTCCTACAAATAATGGTTGAATTATAAAAGGCTGCAGAATTGTGTTACCTATCTGAGATCTTTTCAGAAGATTGAAGATGAACATCATATTTTAGTTCATTATAAAATCCTAATTGAAGTTAATGATACCTTTAAATAGTGGGGAATTCAATTATCCAAATTTATCAACTTTCCTCCATGCTGGAGTAGTTTGGAGAAAGGTGCTACTTCAATATCTGGAGTAGAAAGCTTATACATGTATTCAATTTATCATAATTGTAAAGACAAAAATTGTTTTAAGCATGGAAAAAGTGTTCCTTCATCATCAATAATTGCATCTCATATCTTCTCTCATTCAATACAACTACAACTATTTCCAACTTGTCATAATTGGGATACTAACTGGCATGTGGTACTATCCAATAATTGGTATCCTCCTCCTATAGATTGGATCAAGTTAAATGTTGATGCTTCTCTTATGCAGTCTAATGTTTCAAGCATAGCAGGTTTGGTACATTGTTGGAAGTTGTTCAATAAGATTTAGGATGTTAAGCCTAATTTAATGGAAATAAAGTTTTAGTTTGTGAATTTTTCTATAAAACTTTTTCAACCACAAAATATTAAACACAAAAAGTAAATAAGCAGCGGAAAATAAATGGCACAAGATTTATAGTGGTTCGGTCAAAACCAGACCTACATCCACTCCCCAGAGGCACCCTCTGAGTATTGCAATAATACCAATAGTGACTCTCCTTTAGCACCCACAATAAGGCGGAGAAGCCTTTACAAACTCTTTCACCACTACCCGGTGCGACAGAGAACCATTCGTCCTTTCACACTTCCTCGATGTCGGCAGAGAACCGTTCGCCCTTTCACACAATCCCAGTGTTGGCAGAGTACCTTCATCCTTTCACACCCTCCAAGTGTATGCAGAGAACCCTTCGTACTTTCACACCCTCCAAGTGTAGGGAGAGAACCCTTCGTCCTTTCACACTCTCCTAGTGTGGGCAGAGAACCCTCGGCTGTTCACACTTTCCAAGTGTCGACAGAGAACCGGATCTTCTTCCAAGATCTTCTTCACAAGTCCAATTTAAAAGAAAAGAGAGAAGAGTGAAGTAATTTCAAACTTGAAAGTGGAAACACTTACCCTTAAGTACCAAGTGAAACCTTCACGCTCCAATGACAAGAAATCTCCTTCAATTGCTCTCTCATACTCTCTCCTTGACTCTCTTCTCAATAGGCCCAAAGATCAATGACAAAGAAGTATTATTTGTAGTTTAGAATAGCCTATTTATAGAAGAGACAAGAAAAATCATCTAAAAACGGCAGATTTCAAGTTATCATATACAAGATCATCCCGTATGATCGAAAATCGTCCCAGACGATTTTACTTAAAAGCCTTGAAATGAACTTGTTTGTA
>NW_021319309.1:3223085-3322065 GCF_001605985.2 Dendrobium catenatum | reverse complement strand
AATTTAATTTATATTTCAAATAGTATTGGATGTATTTATCTCATAAATTTAGTTATCTTCGTATAGTTTAATTATAGAGGGATTTGATGCATCACTAAATTTTTTATATAAATAGTATCTTAATATTATTAAATATAATTTTTGAAATAAACATATATATTTTTATGAATATATTTGTCATAAAACAAAAAATTTTTTTAATCTAAATAAAAAATAAATGTTTTTAAGTGAAAGACAGAACTTTACCTGAAATAACACAGCGCAAGACTGGATCTGGGATCTCTCTCTCGTGCAAGATGGGTATTATAAATATCCAACTTTAAATTGTCATGCCTAATTTAAATAATTTTTGTTAATACCTCACAAATTTGACTATTGTCTAATCATATCACTATATAACTTTAATAATAAATACTGGGCTGTCAATCATATATTTCATTCATAGCCATCATATCACTATAAATTAGGGGGTGTCATCGGGTCAATGGGTAGGTTCGGGTCGACCCGAACTGACTCGTCCGTTGGGTCAACCCGAACCCAACCCGTTTTTAAAACGGGTCAGGGTTTTCGGACCCGGAACCCGACCGATTCAGTTCGCCGGGTCAACTCAACCGACACGAAATGATCCGAAGTTGACCTAAAAATTTCAATTTTTCGGTAAAAATTCGGGATCAATTCTTCGATTATCGGGTCAAAATCGGGTCAATCTCGCGTTTGTCCAATCAAATAGAAAGTTTCGTGTCAATTTCGGATTCATTTTCGGGTGCTTGGGTCAACCCGAACAGGCAACCCGATTTTTAAACGAGGTTGATTTGTTGAACCAGGATTTTTCCGGGTGGGTTCGGGTCGTGTCAAAAATTGACACTCCTACAAAATTATAATATTTTATTTTTGTCTCATATTAATTTATAGTTGATAAAATGAAATATTAAATTTTATATATACATATGTGTCCGCCTAACTTTATCGTCGAAAAGTTTCCAGTTATGCATGATTTGTCGCTCTATCCATGACCATCCTCCAACTGAAGGTATTCAACTTATGTCGTCGCTATTTGTTGTACTCGATCAAATCTTCGCTAACATTCAGCTAGGTGAATAATCCGACTCCATATTACGTCGGACTATTCACCCTTACAAAAAAAAAATAGGATGCTAAAGACATACTTAAATAAGAAAGAGATGTTATTTGCATGTAGCGAGAATAAGAAAGAAAGAAATCAAATTGGAAATGATTACTGGCATTTCACCACACTCTCTTGCTTTTGGTTAAGTTATGCTCCAACTAAGAGGTCCGGGTTCGAGTTTATGTGTATGAGTTGTGTGTGTGAATTTTCTTAAATACTAAATGTCCTTAAAAAAAAAAAATTCTGATTTTACGTTTTACTTTAGAGTGGAAAAGTTTTTCATGCCCAATATCTAAGATAAGCTACGAAGCAGCAAGCAGCTACGATGCGCTGCTCCACATCTCCTTACATCCTCCGTTCCTCTATCTTTCCAACGTTCCCGACCAACTCCCGCCCTCATTTTCTCTCGCCATTCCTCAGCAAGAATTGCATCAAAGAGGCTTTAACTAGCCCTGCCAGCCTTTCCCTCTGAATCTGCAGATCGCAGACTTCTGGCGTGCTCCGCGAGCGTGGCGCGCTTACACAGCCTCCGCCGCCAGTGGCGCCTGCGGTCGGCCGGAAGGACTAGGGCTTGTGGCTGACGTGATATGTTTGCGGATGAAGTGGTCGTGGAGGTTCCAGAAGCTCTGGATTAATCCAACACCGTCGCCGCTCTGAGATCGGTCTGTGACCCTTTGGGTTAAAACAGGTCGCCATCGCGCTTTCCTTGCTTAAGGGAGAAGGCATGGGCGCTGCATCTTGTGGCGACCCTACCTCTGATATTCTCCGCCGAGACTGATTCTCTATTTTCTGTGAGAAAGAGTTTAACAGGGGAAGTGATATAGATTTGTAGAGATTTTTGTGGGTTTATTGAGTGTCGTTTCATTTTGCAGTGCCAGGTCCGAGGAGGAGTTATCGCAGATGCGAGGTCAGTGCCAGTAGCTTGTTGATAACTAACCTTTTATGAGCCTGTGTGATTAATCTTATTAAGTACTTTTTATGATTGAGACACTCTGAACGTCTTCGTTAAGGTTGTTCGATTTGGTTTAAGCTTTTCTAATGACTTGCTTTGGTGGATGACTTTGGAATAGATGGGGTAAAGACGAGACAATGGGTCTCTCCAAGTGGAATAAAGATACTAGTGGTAAGATCATGTGAAGAGTGAAATGAAAAATAGGCTCCTCTGCTATTGGAATGTGAAATAAGAAAAATCCTGATATCATAGGTAGCACCCTTATCTATTGGCTTAAAATTTTGTTTGATCGGAATTTCATCTATAGTTTTCTATGTGTGCACTGCATTCTTTGTGATTTCTTTGTGATTTCTTTGTGCTCCATCATTTTTTACTTATGGGTTAACACTTTTTCATAAAACTAGAAGCTTTTCCAAACACCTAGAAATTTAATTTCTAACTCCCAATTAAAGCACATTATCTTCCTAATTGATAGCATTCGTAAAATTTTTAGATATGATTAAATTAAGGGTTTTATATTCATGAGAAACTTGATCATCATAGTTTAAAATAAAATATAGTTTATTACACGGTTTAGTTTAGGAAAATATTTGGGCATGTTGTCCTAATCTGTCTTTGTAAAAGCATATTCCCTCTCTCAAAAGCCCACCCAAATTACTTGAGAGTACAACAACAACAACATCAAGCCTTTATTCTCCAGTGGGGTTTGGCTACATGATTCTTTTTATCCTTGAGTCCTTTAAGAGTTAGATTTTCATTTATAGCTTAATAACAAAAAGACAATTTCTAATATGTTCTAACCAAGTATCTTTAGGGCTACCTCTACCTTTATTAACATAGGCAAGATCTGAATACATCTACTTCTCCTTTTAGGTCATCGAAAGGCCTACACTTTATGTGACCAAGCCATCTATAGGCACTCTTAATTGATTTGCCATTGGAGCTACTCTAACACTTTTCACGATTCATTCCAGAGTGAAGCCACTCATCCACTAACCTCGCTCATCTGAATACTTAACTTATTTTGTTTCTCCTTTTAATAGCCAACAATTCTGCGCCATATTAAGCATTGCAATTCTCACCATCCAATCTTATAGATTGTCCTTAAGATGAGTGGTATTTGCTGTACCAATGACTCGATTCATTCTCCACTTCAACCCCAACTTGAATACTATCTGATATTTCATCTATTTCGCCAGTCCCCGGATGTCTAAAATGTGTTTCTTTATTAAATGACTGATCTATTCAAGTCACAACGTCCCACTAATCTACTACTTCTAAAATTACAAACATTGCCTCCTAATTCAAGTTTTCTCAACTTCTCTCTATAGTTTTTATAACAATAAGGAATATCTCAGTAAAAACATACACATTGTACATCCTCTTTGCAAATGTCTAGTAAGAACATCCATGACTAAGGCAAAAGATATGGGCTTAAGTTGATACTGTGTATCCAACCAATATAGGAAAATACTTGGAGACAACGATGTTGTTGTCTTTGTAGTAGAAATAGATATACCGCGGCGCAGGCTTATGACTTGAATAGAGCATTATTAATTCCTGATAGGAACCCTAACGATCTTGAGTATTCCAGTGATTCCTATCCGGATCTTCGCAAGGTTTCGAGCTCCGTTTTCAATAGAAAACAGCCCACAATAGTGGAAAAAACTGAGAAAATAGGGAAGAAAAACGTTGAAAAACAATCGAGGAATCATTGTAACCACTTAGTAGAACGATCAAAACCAAAGCAAGATACATGTTCTTCAATTCGAGAGGAAAGAACACTTCCATAATCTCCGGCAAGCAAAAAGCCAAGCAAGAAAACCCTAGAACACAAAACTTTTCAAATCTTCAGTGTTGTTGAAAAGGAAAAAAAGAAAAAAGAAAGTTACCGATATGTAAACCTCGTAGTTGCGAAGTGGTGAGTGAGGCAGAAGGCTAAATCTTTAAACTCCTCAAAATAACCCCCGCTAATTAGATACAACGATATCTGATCAAAAATATATAGAGGGGCCCAAGGACTTCTCTAAGCCCTCTATCCCCTCCAAAAAACATCTTAAACCATGTTTGAATTCAAATAGTGGACCCGACCACGCGTCACCTTTCCTCCTTCGCCTGTTCCCATGGCCGTCTCGACTGGAGAAAACCGGACGCGCTGGGTCGTCCACGGTTGAGCCGGTCCGTGCATGCTGTCAATGGCGCAAAATAGCGCAGGCGCGGACGCGGCGCACACCTACGGCGCCATGTTCAGGCGAAGGCGCTGTGTTTAAAATAGCGCGCGTTATTTGCGCCACATATTGAGCCATGGCGGCATTGCGCACAGGCGCAAAATAGCGCGCCAATGTTTTGAGAGAGTTTGTTACTTTAAATATTTTTTTATTTAAAATATATCTATATTTAAGATATAACGAATTTCATTGCCTAATTCACGCCACAGATTTCTTTTGCTGCATCCGCCGAACCACATTCCCGCAGTCCCTAAGTCGAGGTCGTGAATCTATCCCGAAGTCGAAGGTTTTGTTTTCTATTTGCTGCATTCGCTATTCCACCAAATCCTATTCCCGAAGTCGAAGTCGTTGTTTCGCGAATGCGTCCGCAGAGCAGTCCGTTCTCCAAGATCCGCGCCCGCTCCTCGCTGTTTCCAATAAAATCTTTACAGCTGATCTCTGATTTGCAACCTCCGTCTGTTCGCAGCAGCTGTTGTTTACACGTGATTTTCTTACAAGAAATTAAGACTTAACAGTCATGCGCTCGGTAATCGCTAAGTAATGCCGCCGCTGGCTATGTATATGCTGGATATCGTCGTTACCACTAGTTACTTCTCTTGTCCCGCTGGTACCGCTCAGTACCAACTAGGTAACCAGCTCGTACAGACTAGTACACGCTCGGTATTGGCTAAGTGCAATGTCATGATACCGCTCGTAACCGGATGCTATAATGCTCGTACCCGCTCGGTACATGCTCGTCTCAAATAGTTACTGTTTTGTACCACCGTATAAGCTCGGTACAGAGGTACACGCCTAGTGTATCCGCTTCCTAATTTCCATACAAGAAATTCCTCTTGCGAGAAACGCTTATGCTACCCGCGCGCAAGCGAGCCAACGGCGGAGGTGCAGATAAATTTCAGAATGCTGCAGAGACTGGCTGTGACCGGTCAGCGTACGCCACATCCTGAGGGCGTACCCCTATGTGGAGGCCCCAGCAGCTCCCATAGTTAATTCAAGTTCTTATTATATTTATTAAAAATTTCAATCATATTATTTAATAATTTAATTATATTTCAATATAAACTACATAGGTAAATCCGGTTAAACTAAAAATTTCTTCAGCAGGCAATGCCTAGTGAGTGGTTAAAGAAAATTATATTCTTTTGGCACATAAATTTTTCTGTACAGACACCGGGCAATTTGGAGATTAACTAGAACGTGTCATATTATTCGATACACAACGAACATTCTAATTGATCTTTAGATCCGCACAGAATAATTTTTTTCTTAATGGCATATGCAACATGTCATTTTGACCTGACGTGATGGCATAGGTTTGTGGGCTCTAATCTGACTCGATTCAAGTTTAAAATTACAAGAAAGTCTCCCCGGCCCGGAAGCTGAAAACTTTGCAGACATATTATCATTTTACATCCAAATTAAATATCTGGGCCCTGTCTTATTAGATTGGGCCCTTATCATTTCAGCCCAAATTAATACCATAGCAACACCTAACAAGCTTCCGGAATCAGGAGTCAACCCGGTCAACCTATTAAACTCAACAAGGATTACGTTTATCTGTACGAAATTGAGATATCTTATCATGCGCATTCGCGCGTAAAATCACACGTTGGCTCACACGAGTAATTTTTAAAAATCAGGAAACTCCATAAGAGTCATCGGAGATTAGTAGAGTATGATCAATTTAGTTCTAAAATATCATATTTGCGTTGATCTAATACATTGATTATATAAAATTAATCTAAAATGATCCTTCGTATTGTAATTTAACATAAAATTGATCTAAATTTAGGATTCGTTTAGGACGGCTTTCTTTGTGCTTCTTAAACTAGCTTTTTATTATAAAAACAGAAAACTATTTTATGAAGCAATAAGAAAGCTGTCCCAAATAGAGGCGGAACCCCGTTGAGGTAATTCTTTAGGTAATTTATCATCTAAATTTATCTTTTAGTTTTAATTAGAAGGATTTTTAGGCAATTGACTACCTAAAAATTTTAAAATATTATGATATTTAGGCAATTTTCCTCAATATAATTAAACACATTATATAAATGTGTTATTGTTAGGGAATGATGTATCAAATACATAATTAAACACATTATGTAAATGTGTTATTGTCAGGTCGAACACTGATAGGGGGTGCTGCGGCGTTTAACATGAATTGCTTGCATCTGCCCAGGCTGCCCGCGCTCCTGCCCATCTGCACACGCTCCTACCCACGCCCTGCCTTCCCAGCTGCCCGCGCGACAACACCCGCTCGCCGGCATCCAGCCCACGTGCATTCGTGTCCGCTTCCCATGTCGGGTTGGGTCAACCCGGCAACCCGTGGGGTCGGGTCCAGGTTCAGATTTTCAACCCGTTTAGCTACCCGGGTTTGGTTAGGGTCGACCCGTTTAAACTCGGGTCAGTTCCGGGTTCGACCCGAACCCGACATGTGACCCAGTTTTGACACCCCTAATCAAAACGTATCATATCATTTTTTTTTCTGTATCAATGCTCGGTGACGTTGTGCACCAGATGACGGTGTGCGTTCTGGTTGATCTCCAGAACATCCAATAATTTTTCCCAATTTGGAAAGTCTGCACAACTCACGTAATTATGATGTCAATTTTAATTTTTAAGTTTAAAAATCTTTCTAAAAATCTTTCGTATTAAAATATTTTAATAATTGTTTCTTAATTATATCTCAATTGATATAATTAAGGCTTTGGAATAGCTTTCTTATTGCTTCTTAAAACAACTTTTTGGATACAAAAATTGTAATTTATATATTAAAAAAATATTTTAATAAGCAGTAAGAAAACTGTCCTAAACGAAACCTAAGGCTTCATTTGGGATGACTTTCTTATTTGTTTAAAAAACTAATGTAGAGAAAATAATTCTTTAAGGCTTCATTTGTAACAACTTTTCATCTTGTTTTTCGCTATTTTCAATGAATTTTTGGAAAGTAGTAATAAAACTATCACAAACGAAGCTTAAAGTTGTTGGAGAAAATAGTTTCCTAATAAAAAATTTCTTTGAAAGTAACAAAAAAATAATGGCCAAAATAAATTATGGTTTTGATCTGAAAAGCAAAGCAATTAAGAAATTTGTCTGAAATAAAACCTAAATATGACAACTCATGCCATTATCATTCACTTATTTACCTAAATATGAAAACTATGGCCTAAAAAATTTTTAATGATAGTTAATGAGTGTTTCACATATCATTCACTTGTTAACTTTCAGAGAGAGAGAGAGGAGCTTTTTTCCTTTTCTTGAGGTGAAATTATTCTGTGCGGACTCTGAATGCCGTCCGAAGGCAAACAGAATGAGCCACGTCGTCCCCTGCTCGGAACCGCGACTCAGTACCACTCAGCATCGAGCTGGGGGTGACGTGGAGCATTCTGATTGATTTTTGGATAACGTTTGAAGTTCGCACATAATAATCTCTAAGAAGAAGATGCTTTAGCGCCAAAAATTTTCTCTCAATTACTTATCTCCTCTCATCATCTGCTTTCTACAATCTCTTTTCCTCTCATTTGTCAAGTAATCCACTAATATCAAATACCTACCTTATATTTTTTTCTCAAACAATTCTGATTCACGTTAAAATTAAAAATATAAATTAAATTATCAAAGTTAAAGATTATCTTATCAAAATAATAAAATAACATGATTTTATTTAAGAACAAAAAATTTTGAGCACGATTTTATTGCTTAAAATAAATATTATGTAGTTAAAATATTAATATTTAATATTTCAGTTTTTTTTTTTAATATGGTCATTTATCTTAGTCATGTCATCTTACATAAAAAAACATCAAGAAGTTCTTGACATTTTTTTTCTTATGCTAGACCAATGATAATATCTGGTTTCTATAGAGAATGAAAACATCTTTAGGGTTCATTTAGTTATTTGAAAAATTAAAAATATGATTTTTAAGCAATAATTTAACATTTATTTAATTTTGATGTTATAATAAATGGGAAATTGGCATACATATGGCAAAATTTATTAAACTTATTTAACACCTAAATTTTAATATATATTTATATATCATCTTAATATTTAAATTTTGTTTAAATATATACATATAAATTGTAATTTTATTTATATCAGTTAATATTATAAATATTATAAACATTTTAATATAATTTGAGGATTTTAATGTCTAATTTTAAGTAAATATAAAAATCATAAATATTTAAATATGCTGCATCCTTTGTTGAAATCTTGGTTAAAATCATTATGGGATGGGGGAAGGCATATTTGGGATCGACTTTATGTATGTGAATAAGGGAAGGAGTTGTAATGGAACTTGTTTGAGAAGGCATTTATGAGATCAATTGCACGTAAAGGAAAAGTGAGTTCGTGAAGGGAGCTTATTGTGGGCAAACATCGACATGCATGGTCGACAAATTCTGCATTAGAAAAGGGTTAATGACAAAGCTTGTTGGACAAGGCATCAACGGAATTGCTTGCGTGTGAAAGAGCGAATGGTCACGTGAAGGCAGCTCAAAGGGTAAGAATTGATTGAACAAATTAGTAGTGTGCGAAGGATAAGAGAAGTTTGTGATCGGAGCTTCTTGAGGGCATGCATTGACAAAACCCTAAGTATGCGAAGGAGTTTGTCGAGAGCACTGGAAATTCGAATGTTTAAAGTTGATTAGAATAGGTAGTTTTGGACGCAATTCAAATGACAAGGGCTAAAATAAGATTCAAATAGTGTGGATTCGAAAATGATTCAAATGGACATGGTTCTAATGAAACTAGGACTTCATTTTCCATAAAGATTCAGTAAATACAAGAGGTTATTTCTTATTGGGGGGAAATTTCTACTAAAATAAAATTTTTAGATATATTTCTTTGAATGAATATATAATGCTAATATTTTATGACTTCCATGCATTATAAAGAAAATGGACATTGATTACAAGAAAGAAAATGATTCTAAAGGTAAAACTTGAACTACTAAATTATGTCCCAAAAAACAATTAAGTAATGATAAACTTCCCAAATTAGACATTTATTTATTTATTATATATTTATGTACAAAGTTGATGATATATCTTAAATATGAATAATTTTGGTTATAAGTTAGATCAAAAGCATCTTATAAAAAATACATAAATAGTGTAAGATATTTATATAAAAATGTAATATAATTATTTGGTCTATATAAAATATATGAAAATTCTATATGAATTGTGCTGAAATTTATAAAAAAAAAAATTCAAGATATAACTCTTATATATAAAACAACACTTAAAAATGTAGTTTCTTATTTTTAAAGTAAATTAATTAGTCTTTATTTTTTTGTAAAATGATTTTTTTTTTTTTTTGAGTAAATTAAATTTATCGGTCTGGATGCAGGTAACAGATTTCCAAGATTCCGGCTACTGCATCGGCATCAGCTGCAGCCTTCTCCTCGCCGACCCTCTCTTCCTCATCCGCTTCCTCCTAAAATGGGCACACACGCATAGCCAACTTACCGCCCCCAGCTCCCTCGCCACCTCCCCCATCTTCTACCTCACCAACTTCAGGCCCTCCCCTCTCCCGGCCCACCTCGCCGCCGTCTCCACCGTGGCGCCGCCCACCTCGACCATCCTCTTCCACCTCCCTCCCACCACCGGAAACAAATCTGGCGCTTGGCCTTCGGCAGGCGATAACTTCACCTTTCTGCGTAGCGACCACGCCGGTGGCGTAAAGGTGGAGTTTTGTGTGAACGGCGGCGAAGAACGGGGCGGAGGAGATAAGACGGCGCGGTGGGAGGAGCTAGGCGCCGGCGATTTGGTGCTCGGGGATAAGAATGTCCCGGTGGGTGTTTCGTATCGGATCGTGCCGGGTGGGGATGGAGCGGGGGCGGTGATTGCCATGGTGCCTAGCGATGGTTCGGATGTGTTGGTGAGCGTAACGGTTCCGGTTTCGGCCAAGCCTTAGGACTTGGAACTGAAGAAATAAGGATTTCAAATTGCTTTGTGAAATTGTGATGGATTTAATATAGCTTTATCAATCAAAATTTACGTTACACATATCAATTTACGGTTAGAAATTCAGAAACAATTTTTTAATATATATAATTTGAATGTTGTATTGTGGTTTTTAATATTATTTGCATAAGAAAAATACTATGATACAAGTTTTAACTTAGGTTTGCTGAAGAAAAAAAAAATGTTGACTAAAAGTAATTCGATGTAAAAGTAATATGTATTTGTAATATTTGAAGTTGTTTGAATGAATATAAAAAGAATGCATGAGATTATTATTTTTGTTTAAATTGAAGTAAAATGAATGTAGTGTAACATACAATAGTGGTGGTTGAGCAACGACGGATGGTGGTCGAGCAACAGCAAGGGATGGTGGCTGGTAGCAAGTTGCAGGGTGTAGGTGGTTGGCAAATGCATAAGCAACTCATCAGCGTCCGAGCGGGCTCCACCTTAGGTAGTTTATTGCCTAACGATATAATTGTTCATTTCTCTAACCCCTCACGGCATAAAACCACCCTAGCCCGCTCTCCTCTTGATTCAAACCTTCAGTTATCTCTCCCTGTTCGTTCTCACAACCCTTAATCAAGCATTGTGCTTTTGTCCAAACAGAAGCGGTGACCCCCTCTGCCTACTCAATCCCATCGAACATGTAGGTCGTCGTCCGAGTACAGCACCTCTGCACGATCCCTTTGAACATTGGTCTGCCTCCGATCACCATATGTCTTTTTGATCGATTGTCAAATTGAAGGCTCAACGTCATCGATCTTTGATCCATGTAGGAGGATTTCCAATTCGAAGACCCCACACCATCGTATCTTTGATCTGGGTGAGTAGAAACCACGACAAGTGCCTTCCCGACCTTCCATTGCGGCGAGGGGACACTAGAAGGCTACCGAAATTACGTCGAAAGGTTGCCATGTTTCTTTTTGGAATTATTGGAGAGTAATATTAATTAAATGACTAATTTATTAAATTAATTAAAAGATAAACTTAAAATTATCTAATTAATCTAATTAAAACTTTAATCATAAAATAAAAATCTAAACTTTAATAGTTAAAATAAAACTTAAACTTTAATTAATAATTTAATTAATCAACTTAAATTCCAATGAATTAATCAAATTAAAATTTCATTTAATTAATTGAATAATCAATTTAGATAAAAATATAATTAAATAAACAATAAATCAGTTATTTTAAAATGAATTTAAATAATGAACTAATTAATTGATTTAGATTGAGATTGAACTCGCATTTAATTAATTAACCAATTTAAAATTTCTTTTAACTAATTCATTCAATTTAAAATAAAATAAAACAAAATCAAAATCCATTTAATTGAATAATTAAGTAACCAATTTAAAACAAAAATAAAATCTAAATTAATTGAACAATTAATCAATCAATCTAGAATGAATTTAAATTCTAATTAATTAATTAATCAATCAATTAAAATGTCTTAAAACTTGATTAATTAATAAAATTAAAATGCAAGCAAAAGAGAAAACTAGCAATATTCACACTAATCAACCCTAACAACACACGCCAACCAAACTCCTAAAAACAAAACACCAAACACTAAAACCAACCTCTCAAAACAAAAAAACAACACAAAACTAAACCCTCAAACTTCTCCAGTGCCCCAAATCCTGTGCAAATTCCAGGCACTTGTGCAAACTCTCTAATGCTTTGGGGCAAGCTCCAAAGCAACATGAACTTCTGCAAACAAAGAAGCAAGAAAATCAATACTATAATAGTAAATTACTATTCTAAACATATAAACTAAAGTTTAATGTTAGAATAGTAAATTACTACAAACCAAAATACATGCAATCCAATCTACTATAAAAGAAAACAAGCAAACTACTTTCAAAGAGAAGCACAAAGTCCTAAAAAATCTATAGGCTACTTCTAAGTGAAGCCATAAGACTCACTATTTAACAAAATTAATGGGCCGTTTAGTTTATAGAGCTAGGTTGTAAGACTCATCTTCAAACCACTTCTAAACACAGAAGCCGTAAGAGCTATCCAAAATAGACAGACGTCTTTCAAAGAAAGTTGTAAGACCTGCTATTAAGGCTAATTTCAATGAAAGTTGTAGGACTCAACTCAAATTCAAAAATTTGGGCTACTTTTCACTAAAAGCATATGACTCACTTTTAAAATAATCAGGCTACTTCTATTGGAAGTCGTAAGCCTCTTACCAATTCAATTAACCTTGTAACTTTTAAATGAAGTCATAAATTTCAAACTAAATAAACTACTAGGTATTATAACATATGTAAGCCCCAAACCACAATAAAATTACAACCTCTAAATCACTTCAGTTTATTCAGGATTTCTGAAAATAGGCAACTCATGACTGCTAATCAAATTCTTTGGACAATATGATCAACAATTATTAGTGTTGGTAAACTGAAACCTATGGTATATATAAGATTGTGAAACCATATATCTTGATCGGGTTTACATTCTTCTCCCTCAATTGAGACTAAAACACCTAAAACTTTCCATCTATAAGCAAGAGTTATCTCTTATGCGTTAGAAGGGGTAATTAATAATGAGGACTTGCCCTCATAGGAAGTAAAAATATGGATCTAAATAAATACTGACCGATGTACCAAGCTCAGGAGAAATATGGTTAACTACAATATGCCTTAAGGAGATTTGAATCCTAAGTCTTCAAAGTAGTTTTTAATACAAATAATTTTTTGAATTTAAAAATTTTGTATTATAAATCTGCTTCATAAAACCGTAAAAAAGCTATCCTAAATAAAGCCTTAAACAAATTCAAAGTGATATGGTATTATGGTGGTTGCAAAAGCAACTCACTTTTAGCCATGGTCCATAAAATTGAAAAAAAAAAAAATTATATCAAGATACCTTGATATAGAATATATCAAGAAGAGTTTATTGAAAATTAGTGATATTATATATTTGACCATATTTGTTTAAAACATCATTCGCCCATTATTTGCTTTGAATATTAATCAAAATTTATTATGACATTAATCAAAATATATTTGATTTATAATCAAACATTATGCAAAGCTTATTTTAATCTTATTTGAATTTTTAAAAAAGGTTTGAACAATAATTGAAAAAATTCAATCACAATTTGAGAATATTGCAATCAAGGTTTAAACAAGATTCACTCAATGTCGTTCAAACAAGTCACAATAAGGCTGGTCAAGTTTAAATAAAGGTTCATAATTTGTATAGAGTTCGAACAACCTTCAAATATGATTAAAAAATTTCATGTATTTGAACTCAATCTCAGAAGAAATTATTATGTATGGAGATCAAATGCAGAACGCCGTCCGGAGACCAAGCATAATATGTCACATCAGCGGTACTAAGCCGTGATAACGAGTGTTATTGAGCCGCGATACCGAGCGAAGTATGATGTGCTGCATTCTATTTAGTCTACGAACTACGTTCAATATCCGCCCAAAATAATTAATCCAATCAATGTAAGTTTGTTGGATTCCTAAGACTATGGAACCAATTTTGGTTGTTACAAAGTGGAAAAATAATCAGCGGTCGAAAGCGGTAGTAGCATTTTGCCATTTTAGCGCAATAAATAAAATATATGACATTTTTTATTTTTCTTTAATTTCAAAGGCATATAAAGTCAATTTTGCCTTTGAAAATCATTGAACTTTAGTTTTGATTACGAATTTATCGATCATATACTTCGGGGCATTTGCTGAGAACGGAAACTTTCCGGTCTATCGCAGTCGCGGCCATGGGAGCTTCTCTTTTGTAGAAGGATCCGAAGCTGGAACCTGTTTTTTTCCCTCACAAAATGAGTTTTTTCTCCCGAATCCTATACCCCTTCGGAGGAATTTTTTGACCCTAGTAATGGAGAACCCCTTCAGCCTCAAGGTTGGTCAGGTCTTCACTGGCTTTGGAGTCGGTTGCGGGATTGGAATTGGTGTTGGGCGTCCTATATACTTTGGTGAGCTGCTTGTCTGGATTCTGAACCAGATACCCGTATTTTATCTAATTCTTCTTCATTGGATCATGGATATGAGAAGTTTTTTCTGGGTGGAAATGGCAGCGAGGATGCCCCTAAACCTTCTTCTACTCGACAATGTGTGGTTCGATTTGTTTCTTTTGTTCTGTGCAAGTTTTTTAGATTGTGTGTGTCAAAACACGTTTGCGGAATTTTGTCGAATATTTTATATGCATGAAGTTTGTTCTATTTTTCATGTTCTTTTGCCGGCCGATCTAAACTCTAAATGTGTTTACCCGCTTTGTTTATAGTCAATATTCTGAATGTATTTTGTTTATCAATATTGTTCATCTCCTTCTCATGTTATTACAGTTCTTAGAACGGAATGCACTTATCTCTCAAACTGTAAATCCTTCCAGCATCTACCCAAAACCCCCACCGCTGCTTCCTCCTTTCTGTATCTGTAAATAGAGGATAACTTAACTTACGTTTGAAAGCTTATTTTTTGTCTTCCAGCTATTCAATTTTCTTAAAACTTTGTTCAGATTTGTTTGAAGTTTCATCTATGGAATTTTATTTTGCGTTTTTTAACAGGGGCAATACCAGTTTTGCAGCCAGTTCTTAGTGCTACAAGAGGTGCCACAGATGCTCTATCTGGTGTTGGGAGACATGTTAATGATTCTGTATGAACCCTCATGTTATTCATTATTTCAAATCATTTTTATTTTTATTTTTAGCAATTGTAACCTTATATTTTTCTACCTATGTATTCAGCTTAAAAAGCTAGGAATTAAAAGAATTGAAGCAGGCGTTGGGTGCGGGGTTGGCATAGGACATGGCTTCGGAGTTGGTATGTGAAATCTTCGATCTATATATAACTTTCTCGTTAATAGTATACTTCTTGCCAAGAAAAAACTACTCCCCAGCTAAAATTCCTGTTGATATGAGAAACATTCTTAACCTATATCTTTATAGTTAGATCATAAGAGTTCACTTCAATTGTTCTTATGCTTTCTTGCTAATTTTATATTAATGAGTGCATGTAGTATCCATGTTTATGTATGGGCCATTGGTGCTATTTAGTTTTGTTTTGCTTGCATATGCTCACAAATATAGATGATTATGTATAGTTATTTTTCTTTTTGCATGTTTTTGTAGCTGTTCTTATATGAATAAAATAAAATAAAATTAGTTGTAGAATAATTGATAGAGTTACATGTACATGTATCATTGTATCCTAACATAGAAATATTCAACTTTTAAGGATGTCTCATACCCTCATGTTGGATCCCTACGTCAATGCTTCGCAGATTAGACATTGTATTATATACATGAAAATGTTAGAAACTATTTATATAAATAATGAATTATATGCACCTCCATGGGGAATCGAGATTGAATTTGATAGGCTTTTGATGTAGCATAATAGCATTATGCTAGAAGATTATTTATTTTTGTATTATTTTATAATTTATTCAGTTTAATTTAATTTAATTATGTAGATCATCTTTATCTTAAACCAGACCATAGGAATTTTAGGATTCATCTAAATTTGAGTTTGGTTTAAATTCAAATTAGTTTGTTTGAATCATTATTTAAAAATGTGCACCTTGAGGCACATGCAAAACATCTAGAAGCTTACGCCTAAAAAACTGTTTAATGCTAAAAAATTGTTTAATGCTCATCAAGGTGGGAGAAAGAGGCATAATCTCAATTGTTTAATGCTCGATGATGTGCACCTTGAAGAACATGTAATGAGGCACATGCCTCTACTTCAAGGTTTGCATGAAAATTTTGGAGGATGATGAAAATCCCTTGGATATTACTGATGTGCCATTGGATGACGAATGATTTATGGAAGGATGAAATAGAGTTTCACTGTCATAACTACAAGACGAAATTTTTAATATTGACTTTTTTGATATAAGAAGTAACAAGAACAACATAAGTTAATAAGAAAGTAATAGAAAATGTTAGCAGAAATTTTTATATAATAGAAATTATAAAATGTTAGTATAGTATTTGTTTTAAATAATTACAAGTGAGGGTAGTGGGAGCGAGAAAGCAATTAACTATGATTGCTAACCATTAATTATCAACGTGGAAAATTGCTTGTGCCACATTTATTTTGTTTGTTTTAGGGTTTTAGGGTTTTAGGGTTTCGATGAAACGATAAACTAAAAGCAATGGCTCAAATTAAAGGTTTCATAAGTGGAGGACTTGCATGCAAGGTTACAAAAAATCATGGATATTTGTGTATTTAAGATGGCATAAACCTCTAAGGCCCCTGGCTTCAGGCACTAGCGGAGCACTGGGTGCCCAAGGAAGAGTTTCTGTCTTTGAAAGATTATCCCAGTCACATTTTATATAAGCCTCTTTCTATTACGCAAAAAGAGTTGTGTCCCGGTAGAGATTCCAAATTTAGCCTTCCTAGGGGGACCCTTTCGTAGTTACTTCGAATCAAGAGGTAATTTAACCTTGAATTAACCTAAGAAGAGAAGAAAGGAAAGGTTAGATGAAAGGAAACTATCTATAAATGAAAAAAATTGTGTTTGAAGCCATTTGCAACTTTTACTTAATATGAATGAAGAAAAAACTCATCAAGCCAGCCTAAACAGCCGGATAAAGCTATGAGGATTTTGATTTTTTGTGCATGGAAGTCTGATTATAGTTGTTCACTTTCTTCATTGGTTATGTTTACTTCTATAACTAGAATTAGGCATATCAAATGCACAAATATGAAGAAGGCAATGCAATGCCATTACGTTTACAGTGGGGACTAAAACATTTTGGTGACAGGCATTGCCTTGAAGCCGTGGGTTCTTCAACAAATTCAGACTTCTATTACTGTATGTTTTTTTAGCATTGCATTCTCTTCTTTTTATCCTTTACTGTCTTATTTTTAATTTCTTTTTGCCCATGCTTTATAGGAATCAGTAATGAAGATCATGAAGAATATGGGGTTAGCTCCTAGCTCATCTTATGTCAATAACTTCATTCCTGGCTCCACCCAAAGTGGCAACCTTCAAGCCTCTGCTGGCGGTCTCTTTGATCCATCTAAAACTATGCTAAGCACATTTCAGCACTCAAGGAGTGGTGGAACCATCAACGATATTGGCTCTAATATTTTTGTGCAAAAAGACACTTTCTCAAGTACACCGCCGGCGAGCCGTACTGAGAAGTTTGTTGAAAATTTCTTGCAGAGTTCTGCTTTCAAAAATGAAGCTGAAGCAGATCTAGATGAAGAGGTATGCTGGCAAATCATGTCCATTACATTTCCTTTTTTTTAATCTTATAGTGGAGTTTATTTTGAAGTTTTTTTCTTCGCTATTCTTTTCTTAATCGTGTTATAATTTAGGTTTTGTTTGGGATGACTTTTTTATTGCTATTTAAAATAGAGTTTTAGTACAAAAATTAAAATTTTTATACTAAAATTCTGTTTTAAGAAGCAATAAAAAAGTCTTTTCAAATGAAATATTAATTACCTAATATGGTAGTTTATGAAAAAGTCTAAAAGAAGTTGAAACCTTTTATAAATTTAAAAGTAAGTTTAAATTCAAACGTTAATAGTCTACTTCTTGCCAAGAAAAAACCACTCCCCAGCTAAAATTTCTGTTGATATGAGAAACATTCTTAACCTATATCTTTATAGTTAGATCATAAGAGTTCACTTCAATTGTTCTAATGTTTTCTTGCTAATTTTATATTAATGAGTGCATGTAGTTTTGTTTTTCTTGCATATGCTCACAAACATAGATGATTATGTATAGTTATTTTTCTTTTTGCATGTTTTTGTAGCTGTTCTTATATGAATAAAATAAAATAAAATAAAATTAGTTGTAGAATAATTGATAGAGTTACAGGCACATGTATCATTGTATCCTAACATAGAAATGTTCAACTTTTAAGGATGTCTCATACTCTCATGTTGGATCCCTACGTCAATGCTTCGTAGATTGGAAATTGTATTATATAGATGAAAAAGTTAGAAACTATTTAAAGAAATAATGAAGTATATGCACCTCCATGAGGAAACAAGATTGAATTTAATGGCTTTTGATGTAGCATAATAGCATTATGATAGAAGATTATGTATTTTGTATTATTTTATAATTTATTTCAGTTTAATTTAATTTAATTATGTAGATCATCTTTATCTTAAACTAGACCATAGGAATTTTAGGATTTATCTAAATTTGAGTTTGGTTTAAATTCAAATTAGTTTGTTTGAATCAGTATTTAAAATTGTGCACCTTGGGGAACATGCAAAACATATAGAGGCTTACGCCTCAAAAACTGTTTAATGCTAAAAAAACGTTTAATGCTCAATAAGGTGAGTGAAAGAGGCATAATCTCAATTGTTTAATGCCCGATGATGTGCACCTTGAAGAACATGTAATGAGGCACACGCCTCTACTTCAAGGTTTGCATGAAAATTTTGGAGGATGATGAAAATCCCTTGGATATTATGGATGTGCCATCGGATGACGAATGATTTATGGAGGATGAAATAGAGTTTTACTGTCATTACAAGACAAAATTTTTGATATTGACTTTTTTGAAGTAACAAGAACAACATAAGTTAATAAGAAAGTAATAGAAAATGTTAGCAGAAATTTTACATGATTAAAATTATAAAGGGATAGTATAGTCATTGTTTTAAATAATTACAAGTTAGAATAATGGGGGCAAGAAAGCAATTAACTATGATGATATTTCTAATGAAGATCTTTTAAGTAATGAGAGTGAGAGAGCCTTCTAAATTCGTGGTCTTATGTCATAACTAATTTATTTAAAGACATGTTCACGTGTTTATCTTGGACTTCTTTTTTATGTTTACTTGTTTGTCTTATATATTTTTGCTTAATATTGAGTACTTGTACTAATTATTGTGTCACTTTTGGATAACTCTAAAATGCTTTATTAGGGAAAAAAAAAGATCTCAAATTTTTATGATGTTATTTTTTATGTATTTCTAAGGATGATTACTTTCAAATGCTTTATTTTTCATATTTTTAATTATTTTAATGATTTAATTTCAGGCTTACACCTCAAAACGCTTTGAGATGTATGTTTCACTTCACAAAAAGAAAGCATAATACTCAATTGCACAATTTGAATCATTGGTTTTAACCATGCAATCTATTTTTTTTATAAAGATGGGTTGCTGGTTTTTATTTAAATTATTAATTGAAGGATGAAATTTGAAGACTCTTTCTTATATTGTTTACTTCATACTAGCCCCCTATTATATTATTTCTCTTCATTCACTATAATTTTAGCAATAGTATGTTCATGCTATAATGCTCGGGTCTGGTACAGTAATTTATCCCCTCCTTTTCTTTTTCCCTTAAACTCCCACTTTTCTCTCCCTTGGATTTAAGGAAAGAAATGAAGCCAAATTTAATAGGTGGAAAAAAGTTTATTCATATAAAAAAGATGATCCATCTAAAAAGATGATCCTTTTCCAAAAATGATCCTTATAAAAAAAATGTTTGTTCTCATCATCAAATTGGCTTGAAGAAAAACTCATCAAGCCAACCTAAACAGCCGGATAAAGCTATGAGGATAATGACAAGGATTTTGATTTTCTGTGCAGGGAAG
The DNA here is from genome assembly GCF_001605985.2 of Dendrobium catenatum. NCBI lineage: Eukaryota > Viridiplantae > Streptophyta > Magnoliopsida > Asparagales > Orchidaceae > Dendrobium > Dendrobium catenatum. The sequence goes on along the minus strand of NW_021319309.1, from coordinate 3,302,227 downwards.
TCTGATTATAATTGTTCACTTTCTTTATTGGTTATGTTTACTTCTATAACTAGAATTAGGCATATCAAATGCACAAATATGAAGAAGGCAATGCAATGTCATTACGTTTACAGTGGGGACTAAAACATTTTGTTGACAGGCATTGCTTTGAAGCCGTGGGTTCTTCAACAAATTCAGACTTCTATTACCGTATGTCTTTTAGCTTTGCATTCTCTCCATTTTATCCTTTTACTGTCTTATTTTTAATTGCTTTTTGCCCATGCTTTATAGGAATCAGTAATGAAGATCATGAAGAATATGGGGTTAGCTCCTAGCTCATCTTCTGTCAATAACTTCATTCCTGGCTCCACCCAAAGTGGCATGCTCACTAGCAACCTTCAAGCCTCTGCTGGTGGTCTCTTTGATCCATCTAAAACTATGCTAAGCACATTTCAGCACTCAAGGAGTGATGGAACCATCAACGATATTGGCTCTAATATTTTTGTGCAAAAAGACACTTTCTCAAGTACACCGCGGGAGAGCCGTACTGAGAAGGTTGTCGAAAATTTCTTGCAGAGTTCTGCTTTAAAAAATGAAGCTGAAGCAGATCTAGATGAAGAGGTATGCTGGCAAATCATGTCCATTACATTTCCTTTTTTTTAATCTTATAGTGGAGTTTATTTTGAAGTTTTTTTATTTGCTATTCTTTTCTTAATCGTGTTATAATTTAGGCTTTGTTTGGGATGACTTTTTTCTTGCTTTTTAAAACAGAGTTTTAGTATAAAAATTAAAATTTTTGTAATAAAACTATAAACTATGTTTTAAGAAGCAATAAAAAAGTCATCCCAAACGAAACCTTAATAACCTAATAAGAGTTTATGAAACAGTCTAAAAGAAGTTGAAACCTTTTATAAATTTAGACGGCTTTCTTATTGCTTCTTAAAATAGCTTTCTAGTCTAAAAATTAAAAATTTTGTACTAAAAAATTGTTTTAATAAGCAATAAGAAAGCCGTCCCAAACCAAACCTTAAATTAAGTTTAAATTCAGATATCCTAAAATTGAAACCAACAATCAGTTTCCTAAAATTCTTCTTCCAACCTAATCTAAATTCAAACCCAATCATCCAATTAAAATTTCAACTCCTATACCACTGAAAGCAGCTTCTGAATGTGTACTAGTTGGCTTTTTTTTTTCCATCACATGAACAAGACCGGGAAGAGGTATTTTCATGTGAATATTAAACCCCACAACATTCTAAATAAGACCCAAATATTTGATCAACTCCTCTTAAATCTATACAATCTAGCCTATTTGCAAAACCTTTATTTGACCCAAGCCTAATATAATTACTTCAACCAAACCCAAATATCCTAACCTAAAGCTAGCTTCAGTCAACCTACACATCAATTAAATCAAACTATGAAACGGTCAAAGATGTCCTACACCTATGATAATGTTCTTAAAAAACACGAACAAGAGTATTAATATTATCAATAATAGTGATTTTCTTTTCATTCATCTCTTCCTCCTCATGTTTATGATAGATTTCTTATTTATATATCTTCTTTTGGATGATTTCACTGGCTTTGTAGTATGGTTGGAGATTTCCATTTCTTCTTTTAGCAATATTTCAATTCTGCAGAGTAGGGTTCTTTGTATCCTAAGAAATTTGATGGAGTGCGGGATATTTGCTTCTAGTTATTAATATTGAGTCTCGTTTATGTCAATATAATCATATTTAGTTACTTTTTTTATGTAGTTTGTTCTTGCCATTTTTGGTCAGTAAAGATAAAAAATATGTAAGATTCTTCTCATTTATGTTTATACGCAGGTTCGAAATTTGCGTGCAGAGAATAGTGCTCTTCAACTGGTAAGTTTAAAATGACTGGTTTGTCCTGATTAGTACTATTAATTTTTGCATAGCTATTCGATTTTATCCAAAGACATTTTATATAAATGAAACTATTTATTTGCAGTCTTCCGGTAAGCGGATGTACTTCGTTTGTAAGTACATCCGCTTATTATATATAGTCCTTATTTTCTAGAAACTTCTTAGCTTATTATTTATATTCATTGCAAGGAGAAAAGGATAGGAAAAAAATTTATAGCTTTTTGAAGTCTTTGTGCTTGTGTTGGTTCCCTAGTTTTATATATCTTCTAGCAGATTCATTTCTTCCAATGATTCACTACATCAAATATGACATTAGAGATGAAGCCTCTTCATGTTTCAGTACTTTCTTTCAATTTATCTATCCTTGCTTCTTTAGATGGGCACTTTAATTTGGAAATTTTTTTTGGGTATTTTAGGTCTCAAAGTCATTGGATTTATTTTGAAATATTTGTAATATATAGAAAATTAGTCAAATTTTATATTACATTCAATCTCAAAATAAATACAATGATTTTGAGATCCATTATATTCAAAAAAGGTAATCAAATATCCTGTGCCAATTGGCTTGGCACCTCTACCAAATATAAGTGTTATAACCTGGTTTTGTTTTTTCTTCCTTTACCTTGCCTGTGAAGGGAGACCTTTCTCCTGTTTTTCCTATACCTACCCTTCCGTACTTACCTCACCCTGTTTGGCTTGCTATCTGCATCCCAAAGGTGTCATAGAGTGTAAAGCAAAAGAGATTCAAAGTTGAGCTTATATACTAGTAGACAAATTCGTTAACTTTAACCATGAGAATGAATGCCAACTGTTTGATATTCCAAAAATTTGAGGTAAGATTAAGGCTTCGTTTGGGACGGCTTTTTTGCCGCTTCTTAAAACGGTTTTATAGTACAAAAATTTTAATTATTAAACTAAAAAGTTGTTTGAAGAAGCAGGAAAAAAGCCGTCCCAATGAAGCCTAATTGAACACTCCTAAATGCCTTAACAGTTTCTCCGTCGTGCTTCCACTCCGTCCAAAAACCATTACTTGCAGACTTTACTAGCCTTTGGTGGATCTGAAATGTTCAAGTTTACATTTAGGCTTCGTTTGGGATAACTTTTTTATTGCTTCTTAAAACAGCTTATTAGTACAAAATTAAAATTTTTGTATTAAAAAGTTACTTTAAGAAGCATTAAGAAAATTTTCTCCAACGAAACCTTACTGCCATGCTATGAAGAGTTTATCACTTAATTAATTTGCTTTGCTCCTACTCTTAATAAGACAATAGAAAAAAAAAAAAAATCTTGTTGTTTTTGATATAATGTTATCGGTATGCTTTTCTTATGTTTGTGCTTTAGAACTTGACCCTAAATAGTTGAACTCGTCGATATGATTAGTTGCTGAGGCATCAAGAAACCATTGAAAAATTGATGGATGAGAACCAAAAGTTGCACAAGGTACTCATTGAAGATCTAAAAATTCCACCCGACAAGCTCCAAGCAAATAGTGCCACAATTGCTAGCTCTGGTTATCCTTGTATTGACTGTTTCGAGTGTCGCAGAAGAAGAAGAAGAAAATTTAAGACATAGCTCAAATCTTGTGGAAGTTTTTCTTTTTTTTTCTCCGGAACCAGAAGCAAGTTTCTGACATGTAATGTCTTCATTTTGATGGCTCCAAAGGGCTGAGAAATGGTAAATGATTATGTATCATTGGAAAAAAATAGAAGGGCTGAGAAATGATTGCTTATACTAATAGAGTTTTGATTGATATGTGCTTTTCTTTTTTTTTTAGATTTTGTTTGGGATAATTATTTTATTGCTTTCTAAAATGACTTTTTAGTAAAAAAATTTAATTAATAAATTTTTTATACTAAAAAATTGTTTTAAAAAACAGTAAATATACCGTACCAAACAAAACATTAATCTTTTCTGCTTATAGATTTTAGAGGCTGTTGACGTGCTTTCTCTAGATTTATTTATTTATTTATAGAATTATATTGTGATAGATATTAAATGTCATTGTATTTTTCTTTTAATTTAAATTTAATTGTTTAATTTTTAATCATTTAAACTCAATTTAAGATCTTATAATACAATTAATAATTTATTATTTTTTGAATTATTGTAATCACCATTTGTAACACAATAGTATTGTTTACTTTATTTATAAGATTTTATTTGGGGCAGGCTTTTTATTGTTTTTTAAAATAATATTTTAGTGAAAAATTATAGTTCAAGAAAATTTTCGTTAAAAATTAGTTTAAAAAACAGTTAGACAATTATCCAAATAAATCTTTAATTAAACTGAAAAACATGCATATGGCTGTCATATAATGTAATTTTGAATTTGCATTTAAATATATTTAATGATTAACTTTCTTATGACACATGACATAATTTTACTTTAGAAGTTTATTTTAAAACATCATCAGGATAAATAGTTGATTTATTTCCCATTATCTATTTGAAAAGAATTTTTTCTTCAATATTCACAAATATAGAGCTTTTTCTATATCATCAAATAATAATAACTAAAAAAATCAACATCCTTTCATTTACTTCACTAAACCATCTAATTAAAAAAGAGTGATACACAACAATCATGGTTCAATCTTTCTATATATAAAAATATATACATTACAATAATTTTCAAAGAATAAGCCCATATAATAACATAGCTATGTTCAAGATATCAACAAGTGTCAGTAGCCTCTAATCAAGTCTAGTCTTATCATTTTCAAAAAAATCAAGATACCCAATTTATTCATATTTCTCCTAACTCTTATGCCTTCATTTTCTCTTATATATCCACTTGTTCATATATATTCAAGAATATGTTGAACTGTTCTCCGGTTTTTTGAGAAAATAAAGAATGAGGAAAACGGTTTTTCACGTTCGATAGAATGTGAAAAATAGTTTTTCGCTATCGATAGAATGTGAAAAATTGTTGTCAGCATTATAATGAATACGGAAAGAATGAGGAAAACAATTTTTTGCATTTTTTAATTTTCTAAAACAAGAGAACTATTTAACATATTCTTAGAATATGCATTTTAATTTTACTTATATACTCCTTTTAAAATTAACTCTTAAATATACTCATTTGACTAAATCATAACTGAATCTACACCTTTTTATAATTTCGCACTTTTTCTTTAACCTATCCCTAATTACAGGCCAAAGAAATATTTAATTTATCATAAGAGAATAATTATTAATAGAATTACTTTAATGCCGCCTTTAGCCACATAACGCGGGATTGATTGCCCGTTTTGCCACTTCTGAAAATAGGTGGAGCATTTGAGGGTATTTTCGTAAGCTGAAACGCTGATACGAGAAGCTAAGTGGCGGGAAAATTTTCCGAACCCTAGTTGGCCAGCCTACTCTAACTCTCGAAGGAGAAGCTCAGACCAGAGCTCGTTGGTGTCAAGCAGCGACGGGATTGGCGGCGTTTGAAGGAAGAGAGGAGTTCTTGAGTTCTTTGGGTCAGATATCGCGGGACTGGCGGCGTGTGAAGGAGAGGAGAACTTCGTGATGGTAGTGGCTGGATGAAGAGATGCCGTGCATTTAAGTTAAATCCGTGGAAGGGAGAAGCCTGATTTAACCTGCTATAATTCTGTCTCAAATACTGTTTCCAAACAGCTCTTAGGAGAAATAATGGGGGAATCACTTTCTGTTCCGGATCAAGAATTGCTCTAGGTGGGTTGGCTTTCCCTCTTCGTTTTCTTCGTTGCCGTTCGCGTGAGGTAGGGCTTACCTTTTCGGCTTCGCTGGTTCGCGTGGGGCAAAGCTTCCAATGAGTCGCTTGCCATTGCCTGTCGAGGGTTTGCTTTTCCTCTTCTGCATTTATTCGTTGCTGTTCCGCTTCGCGTGAAGTAAGTTATAAAAGAGTCGAATCTTCTCCGCCTTCTCCTCCGACGTTGTTTCTGTCGAATCGGAAGTCGCGCCGGAGCTCGCTGCGAAGGTAACCATATTTCTCCTCTTTCGCGCGCTTCTTCTGTCGGATTTACGAAATCTGCAAAAAGTCGGATTTACGAAATCCGGGATTCAGGGCAAATATGGCTAAAACGAAGTGAAGTAGAGATTAGAGATCTAACTTTGTATTTTTTTGGCGTTTGGCACGATTTGGCTTAAATCTTGCCTAAATCCCTGCATCCAAACCGGCCCTACATCTTTTCTCTCAGAGCCTTAATGTTCACGGCTTTTTTCAATCATGACTGGAGGAGGTAGGCGTTGGGAAAGTTCGAATTCTCGAAGAAATCCATCAAAGCAGAAGCTCCGGCTTTCCGCCGAAGAGGTTCTTGAAAGCAAGTTTGGCTTTGATCTCTTCACTGAAGGAGAGAAGAGACTAGGATGGCTGCTAACCCTCGCTTCAGTAAGTAATTTCCTTGGTACACCATTCCAGCTTCCCTTTTATACAATTTCAAGTTAGTAGATCTGCATATCTGTTTTTGTTATTTAAGTTTTAATTTTTTTCAGTCTTCATGGGAGGAACAGGGTACATGTAACATACATAGCTGCGTGGATCTATTCTTTGTTTGCCAGGTCATGAATTTCCAATTTTTTTCTTTTGATTTGACGGTTTATCCACATTCTTTAACTTAAACCTAAAATCCAAATTGAAGTTGCTTGTCATTCTATGAATTTCACTGATCCATTTATTTGCCCATTTTAGGATGGATCCAAATTCAAGGCTAAGTACGTGTTTCAACCTTATTTCTATGTTGCAACCAAGGTGAGCTGACAACAAAGCAATATTTACAGAGATTCTTCCAAAATAAATACACTTGATATTTTTATAGCTTTACATTGAATACTTTTTATTATTGCAGGAAAAAATGCAATTAGAGGTGGATGCATATCTCCGTCGGCGCTATGAAGGCCAAATCTCAAATATTGAGATTATGGAAAAAGAAGATTTAGATTTGGTAACATATTGATAGATTTTTTTTTTTAATTCATTGTGTAGCATGTGAAATAGGATTGTCTAATATTTAAATAGCTTCTTTAACAAGTTACATAAAACATCTCCATTTCACCTTGTGTAAGTACATGATTACAATTTAGCTATTATGTTTCTTCCTAGGCACTAGGAATTACTCTTGAAATAGGCTTAAGCACTTCCCCAAAACCTTAGGAAACTCTCCTAAACAATTAAACATGATTTAGGAAATTTCCTAAACAAATTAAACATGATTTAGGAAACCTTCCTAAACAAATAAAACATAATTTAGGAAACCTTCCTAAACAATTAATTATGATTTAGGAAACCTTCATGAACAATTAAACATGATTTAGGAAACTTTTCTAAATAAATTTAATGTAATTTAGGAAACCTTCCTAACAATTAAACATCTTCTCCTTGATTCCTCCTCACATAATAAATAATAGCTTCTATAGATTCCACAAGGTCCCCCCCACTCCCACCCCCACGTATCAAATAGCTGACCCATTCTACAAATCAGTAAGTGCTATAGCATTGACTTCTCTTACAATTCTCATATAGAGAGTTTTTTTTTTTGTCTAGTATATATCGCAATAGTATTTTTTGCCATTCTTTAAGGAACTTTTCTTAATAACCTTTTATGCTTTTTTTTTTCCACCAAGTTTTGTTTATGTATGCTCTGTGTCCTAATTTGTCTAGTTGTATGATCTGTGTCCTAATTTGTCTAGTCTGAGCGGAACTTCGTAATTGAATTATTCTTTAATTGAACAGTTATTTCCACTTTTGTTCTTCAATTTCTTGAGTAGGACCATATTTCTGTTTGATGCATGCATATATATGCATATAAATGGCATTTTGCATGTTTCGTTTTCATCAATCTAGTACTCTATTAGATTCTGAAATTTTCTATATATTGCAGAAAAACCATCTCTCAGGTTTGTGCGGATCATACTTGAAGGTAAGCTTTGATACGGTCCAACAACTGACACATGTCAGGAATGATCTCTTACATGTTGTTGAAAGGAACCAAGCAAGATTGGGTGCTGCAGAAGCATATGAATCCATATATGGTGGCAAAGGGTAATCACAGGCTTTTTTTCCTGATAAATAGTGACTATGTATTATGCTTGTTAAACCGACTGACCTTTGTGGATATAAGGCTATTCCTCTGTTTTCATTGTGTTTGTTTCCTTTTTGTTTGAACGCCTCTCAACATATATTCTCCTTTTGAATACTTTCACTTCATGCTATATTTTTTCCCTCTAAATGGTATATACCTGTTTTGTATTATCTGCAGCAAGGAGAGGCCACAAGATTATGTTGATTGTATCACTGACCTTCGTGAATATGATGTCCCTTACCATGTTCGTTTTGCAATTGATAATGGTGAGTTCTTTTATATTAATTTTTTCATGAACATGATTCGTGTCTTTTTCTTTTGAGCATTTTATTTTGTTAGTTTGCAATATCACCATGATACCATAATACACAAGTATTTTGTATTTGTTCTGAAAGACTTGACTTTTTATGTGCATCTGAATTCTTTTGGCAGATGTTAGATGCGGACAGTGGTATGATGTAAGTGTATCCAGCAGGGGTCTAATAGTGGAAAAAAGAACTGATCTTCTTCAACGAGCTGAAGTTCATGTTTGTGCATTTGATATTGAGACCACAAAACTTCCTCTAAAGTTTCCAGATGCGGAGTATGATCAGATAATGATGGTGTCATATATGATAGATGCAAAAGGTTATCTAATAATTAATAGAGAGGTGAGAAAAAAATGCAATTGTTTTTTTTTTTCAATTATTTAATATGCTTTATTACATTTTTGTAGAATTAGCCTCTAAGGGATGAACTTGTCGAAGCCTTGTGCATGCAAATAATATTTGGATTTGCTTCCTTGCATCTTTATATTGGTGGTTAAAGTTGTAAAAAAGAAAGAAAGAGCTATGTGTCATCGTTGGGTCTAGAAGATGGTGTGATGTGAAACGACATGCAATGGAACAAGAACTGCTTGGGGATTTTAATATAAGATTTTAAAGCCTTGCTAGTTATAGAATTAATGCCTACTACGTAAAATGACTCAAAATAAAACTCATGATCGTGGTCGTCGATCTCCGGCGTCTCCTGGTGGTACTCGTGTCGAAAATGCTGACGATGTCCTCATCATGGTGCACCTCATTAACATAAGATATTGTGAAGGGATTTACCTGAACTCTTGAGAAACCTCAAAAAGTCACGATCAGCTAAATTTGTTTTATACTCTTAATAGAAATTTTTTTTTATGCAAGTAATTGTAAAGCATAACATGTGAAAGTAAGCATAGGAAAATCATCAATATTATTGCAGCAACATTGTCTATAATGCCAGTTTAATAGAGAAGTGATAGAAATAATGAAAGGTAAATGAGAGTAACAACTATCTAATTAAAATGGCTCAAATCCAATTGAAGTCTTAAGTAAAATGGCAACGTAAGCTTAAGTACCGCTTGTAATAACTACTGCTAAAAAATTTGTTTGTATGGTGATGATTCACCAAGCAACTTGATAGAACTTATTATAATACAAATTTTACACTGAATGTGTTTGACACTTAAAACCGGGAAGGTATAAACTAACTGTGGGCTCCGAAAATTCGGCCCCGGCCTCCGCTCGCTCTTCTTATTCGACGAGGGAGTTTTAACGAACTAAGTTCCGGGGTAAATTTTGGAAGGCAGATAAAGAGTTGCCACTTTGTGGACTTGAAGTTTGGCTAACAAGTATCCAAAAGGGTTATACCGATCTACATATTCATTGCAAACATGTATGCACATTTTGTCTATGTCATAAGTAAATGTTTAACCAATATTTTATAATCAATATGATCAGTGTTAGTTTCATAATAAAATTTGTTTTGAATGAATAAAGATTCATTGTATTCAATTAAGTGATGTGCATAGGGACAGTATGGATCATTTCAAAATACATAAGTTGTGCAGCAAAAAAACATGGTAAGCTATTTACATCGTATGGCTTTCCAATTTGAGCATTAAATATATTCTCCATAATTATGTAGTATGTATGACTGACATCCTATATCATATTTAAAATTTTTTTACAAGCATCTAGGATAATGCTTCTAATGAAGGATGGTATGTTTATCCTCCAATAAATAAAAGTTACTAATCTCGAGTTGCAATACTCAAATTATGCTTCCTTAATATCTAAAGAAATAGTACCAAATAAATACTAATTTGAAGGCTCTAAATAAAAAGAATGCTAAATTAATATTTAAAACTATAATAAATAATTAAACATATGATGACATAAAATCTAATCTATCCAAAAATTGTTTACACAAAGCCTTAATTTAAGGAATTGAAAGTCCTTAGACAAATCTAATTTAATATAGCTTAGTTTAATTATTATTATTGTGAAATACAATTTACAATATTAAAACCTACTTTTTTAAATTAATTTGTAATCTTATCTAAATCTATTATATCTAATCACAAAAGCAACTTCATGTTCTTATGAAATCCACAATGACATAATCTTAACTGGAATAGTATATATTAATTAAAATAATTAATCTAGAACAAAGTTTATAAGAGGTCAACTCTTTTACCAATTTGGGCGGAGAAGGCAATTTAGGTGAAATGTTGTTGGCAGCTAAGGAGGAATAAACAAGAGAGAGAAGGCTCTTGAAAGGTTTGCTAGACTAAACGAGGCAAGGAGGACAAGTGGATACCTCATAGTGAAGGAGGTGGATGAGGAGAAGGGCTTACTATTTGCTCTTAGTTGAAGAGGAAGAAGATGATGAGGTTGGCTTGGCCAATGAGGCTTAGCATGTGCAAGGGAGAGAGATGAGTGAGTGAAATCTTTGCCCTAGTTTTGTCCTTTTTATATTGCAAGCTTAGGTGACGAGGAGTGCGAGATCGTGAAATTTATGCAAAAGAGGAAGTTGGTGTTGCCATGAAAATTGCATGAAGGGGTTTGGGGTTGAGGGCTTGTCTATACTCTGTACCACACATAATTTGATTAGGCAACAATTCTTTGTCTTTACCATACTATGCTGAACTTAGGTTAAACAGAATAATATTTTCCCAGGATAGGAAGCTTCAGATTATTGATTAATCAGGGAGAATCAGAAACTTTGCTTCAATCAACTATTTTGAAATATTTTGGTTCAAGGTTCTAAAGAATTTTAACTTCATTTGAACCTGCTTTAGGAGAATTTCCTTTTTCTTTGTGACTTAGACGTCATGGTCAATCATCAGCATCATCATCGAGCCATCAAAATCCTTCAAAACAATGAAAAAATAATTGTCCTCATGATCATGATTAAGTTGAACAATAGCAGCAGCATAGATACTGTTCACAAAGAAAACTTTTTAAAAGTAAAAAATAAGTATTGTTATTAGTTAAAGAAAATAGTACAACATGAATCAAATCCAAATCATTTCGTGATGAGGAATATAACCAAAAACAAATACATTAATAAGGCCAACCTATGTTGAATGAACCAACAATTAGAAGAGAAAAAGCCCCGAGGACCACATTAGAAATGCCTAATTTGAAGCATAGTATATTTTGGAGGTGGTGATTTACTTTCTTGCTTGTCTTCTTTCTCTCCTGGCATATATATGTTAAAACTTCTTATCCATAAGCTTCTTTATGCTTCAAATGTTAATATTAAAAGCAACAAACAGAGTTGGAATCTCATTCCCCAGTCGAACGTAAGATGTGATAGAGTTGGGGGCCAAATTTGTTGAGTCATTTGCACAACATCTGTATGATTTTAATTTTAACATTTGTTGGAAATTCAAATATGTTTAAGTAGCTAAAATATTTACAAATTTGCATAGAGCTATTAGGAGTTCCAAGAGGGTTATGGTTTGCCTCTGAACAATGACATTTCCCATAGGATCTTTTTAGAAATTGATAGCTTATTTTAAGAGGGTTGGAAAAATGATTGTGAACATGGGAGGCTATGGGACATGGGGTTTACTATTTTTAATATGACTATTTTTCTTGAGGTCCCTTTGGTTTCTTGTGTTACACCCCGAGTCTAGAATGCGATGCACCTTGACTACATAGGATGCAATGAAGGGATAAATAAATCCTATTTTGTAATCAAAAGAAGAAATTTCATATGCAAATAATATAATATGATACATCCTAGTAAATAATGGAAGGCAAAATAAATTTTATTTCATTATTATAAATCTAAAGGATAGTACATCAATAAAGTGTATAACTACATATCAAAAGAGTAGTGAAAAGCAATGCTGGAATAAATTTACTAAACCCTCAAAAGAAAATACAAATGATATGCTATACATACTTAAAAATATCAATTATATCCTATTGCTGGTAAAATTACTCTTGTGATGATGGTTCGCCAAACACTATGTCAAGACTTACTATGTGAAAATTAACGAATGATTTTTAGAATTCAAATTTAGCAATTAACTCCCAACTATAAAATATAAACGACAAGGAGATGGGACATGTAATATGAACAACAAAAATTGAAAGAGTGACTACATAGCAACATATAAACGACAAATTAATGTGCTTATGAAACAATTCATAAATTTCATGTCAGATTTTAGTATGATATGAAAAATATGTACGTTAAACTATCATCAATACAATTTTATTCAAATGTATCAATATACAATCACGTTAGATATTATCATATTTCAATATGATTTATCAATAATTTATTGTTTTGAGCTCATGTATGTACACACACAATTGATTTTTTCAAACACCTTGCACCGGGAAGGTAAATACCAACAAAAGGAAATCTAATGATTTTTTTTTGAAGTCGGAACTCTACGGGCTCGTTGGCTCGGCAGCCACTATCCATTATTGCATACATGTATACAATTTTCATATTTTTTATGAGAATGCTTTCAAGTTGTAATATACAATCATTATGATAATTATGAATTCTACAATCAATAGATTTGCATGAATATCATCAATTATACTTAATAAAACTAATGTGTATGAAATCAAATTTTTAACCACAAAAATCAAATTCAATGGTTAAGTTCATGCATAATAAATCTGATGAGGTAATCGACAGGAGATTTCGGCGCGTCTACCAGAGACAACATCAGAGATCGACGACCATGATGGAGAGCCTCTACTACTGATTTTTATTTGCACTAGCATTTTATGTATTATGCATTTTTTTTTCAGTTTTCCCATTTTACCCTTGAGGGTATTAGTTTGCTTTTGTAGCCCGGAGGGCATTTTAGACTTTTATATTTGTTGTCATGTGGAGTTATGTGATGCATGGTTTGAGTTACACATGAGTTAGAAAAGAAAATTAATTAAAGCTTAACCATTTATAATTTCATACTTCAAATTCAAATCGGTTACAAGAGCTCGTAGAGTTCGGCTTTGCTTAGACAAAAGAATTACAATAAAAGAAGATAGCCGAACGATTTAATCTAATATAAGGAAAATAATAACGTTAAAAACTAGTAACTTGAATCCCACAAGTAATAAAGAGTTGTTCACACCTTGAGACCTTTTTCTCTCTTTCCTACGAAGACTAGGTTGAGCGGCGGAAGATCGTCCAAACTAGTATTGAGGTTGCGACGAGGAAGGAGGAGCCAAGGAACGTCGCTGTGGAGAAGGATCTCGGAGGTGGGGGGGGGGGGCACGGTTGATCGACCTTTGATTATCCACGTGTAGACGGAGAAGTGGTCGTCGATGGAATCCACTAGCGTTGGTAGGATCCGGTCCAAGTATTCTTCGACGGTGTCGTCGAAGTCAAAACCGACGTCGAAGAACTGTGATCTGAGGATGTTTACCCTTCCGTTGTTGTCGTACTCAAACTCGAAATTCCACTCGTGTTCTTCCATGCATTTTGTAAGGGAGAACGGTGGTCGCCGCAAGAGGGATCTCCAAAGGGAGGGAGATAGGGGGCGGCGGCAAGGAAGGATTGGGGATGGGGTCTAGAGCTTAGAAGCAGGATAAATTTTTTTTTTTGAAAAAAAAATTCAGAATTTTAAACGCACGCACCTCTTCTTCAAGCTCTCAAAGGGAAATAATAAGAATACCGGAACTCACAAAGAGATCCACGAAATTTTTTTTTTTTGAAAAAAAAAATTCAGAATTTTAAACGCACGCACCTCTTCTTCAAGCTCTCAAAGGGAAATAATAAGAATACCGGAACTCACAAAGAGATCCACGAAATTTCCCTCAAGAACTCACGGAGAGAACTAGGGGAAATGGAGGACTCACAAAGAGATCAGTACTAGAAAATTTCATTCAATAATTCATTAATTTTTCATACAAGATACAAGAGCCCTTTAAATAGGCTTCACATGACAACAAAATATAAAAGTCTAAAATGCCCTCTGGGCTACAAAAGCAAACTAATACCCTCATGGGTAAAATGGGAAAACTGGAAAAGAAAATGCATAATACATAAAATGCTAGTGCAAATAAAATCAGTAGTAGAGGCTCTCCATCATGGCCGTCGATCTCCGATGTCGCTCTGGTAGACTCGCCGAAACTTCCTGTCGATGACATCATCATGGAGCCTATTTAAATGGCTCTTGTTTCTTGTATGAGGGAGGAATTATGGAAATGAAATTTTCTTATGTTTTGTCCTCTTTGTGAGTTCAATATCGTAGAGATCTCTTAGTGAGTTCTTTGTGATCTCTTTGTGAGTTCACTTGTAGAAATCAACCAAGGCTTGAGATCTCTAGTCTCTTGTCTCTCCGCCACCAAAGACCCCAAGTAGAGAAGAGGAAGCAAGAAGCCAAGCTCCTATTGACGCCGTCCCTAGATCCACCCGCCGGCCACTATAGCCTCGCCGGCCGGCCTCCTCATCGCCGGCCTCCTTTCTGTTCCACCACCTCCCCACATCCCCTCACCTATTTCTCATTGAAATTTGAAATTTCAAATTTCAATTTCTTTCCAAATTTGGAAAATTCTATTTTTGGAAAGTTTTTGGGAATAATCCGAATTAATTAAATTTAAAATTGGATTTGGATTTTATTTCAATATTTTCCATAAGTCATCAATTCTTATAATTTGGAAAACGCCCCTCCCTCTCTCCATAACTCCCTCTCTCTCGCCTAGCCATGCCGCCGCCCCACAATCTTGATTCCCATTAATTACCCAATTAACCAACTCCTAAACCTAATTTGAAATTTCAAATTAAGGATGCAATTATTTTTCCCTCCCCTTGCATAAAAACTGAAATAATTTCAGTTTTTAAGCTCTCTGCTCCCCCTTCTCTCTACACGGCTCCCCTTTGCTCTCTTCTCTCTACATTAATTTATCATTAAGGCCTTAATTGTTCCTTCAAATTAAAATTCAAATCCTAATATTTTCCCTCCGCCATTTCCTCAAAATTGAAATTAAACTCAGTTTTTGTTTCAAAGCAAATATTCCTCTCCCTCTCTCTACCCGCGGCCTCCCCATCCCCCTGCTACAACGCCGCCGTCCTCTCTCTCCCTCTCATTGGAGGCTTCTGCGGCGACGCCTCCTTATCGTTCTTCCACCATGTGCATGGCGGATCCGAGTTAGAAATGGGGGCTTGTGTTTGATGCCCAAGGAAATCTCTGACGTCCTCCGCTCGCAGTTCTTCGAACTCGGGATTTGAATCCGACGAAGACACCGTGGGAGATTACTTGGATCGGATCCTCCCATCCCTCATCAAAGTCATCGATAGACAACGTCCGGGCTACGAGTGGACCATCGACGGCCACCCACCCACGCCTCCTCCACCTCCAAGCTTCTTCCCCGTGGCGACAATCATTGGCTCCTCCCTCCTCGTGGCTACCTCACTACTAGCTTAGACGATCTTCCGCCGCTCAACCTAGTTTCGTAGGAAAGAGAGAAGATGTCTCAAGGTGAACAACTCCTTATTAATTGTTGGATTTAATTCACTAGCTTTTAACTTTACTTTTTTCCTTTGCATTGGCTTAAATCGCTCGGTCAATTTTCATTGTAATTCTTTAACCTAAGCAAAGTGGAACTCTACGAATTCTTGTAACCAATTTTAATGTGAAGCATGACTTTATAAACGGCTAAGCTCTTATTTAATTTCCTTTTCTTTAATCATGTGTAACTCAATTCATGCATCACATCAAAATCAAGATAAAGTTGCTCTATCACGTGATAATTTTATTATGGACAACAAACAAGATATATTATACGTGCATAACAACAAATAAATATTGAAAGTAGGATTGACATCCTATAATATATTGAAATCTAATACGAATAACAAGGATAATGATTATAATAACAATGGTATGTTTATTCTTTAATAAATAGCAGCTACTTACAATAAGTCGCATGCAACTTCAAGTATAATTAAGATTCCCCCAAAACTACCAAGTGAAATTTAACTCAAAAGTTGTACAAGAACTTTGACATTTAATATGAAAATGATAATAAAATACGGATGACATAAGTTCTAATAAAAAAAAGTTTAAACCTGACTAAATTGTGGAAAATAATTAGGGAAATCTATACAATATAACTCACCCTACAAATGAACTTAATTTAACCATTGGGAAATATGATATATAATGTTAAACCTATCATTATAAATTAATGTGTAATCTTATCCAATTCCACTGTATTCTAATCAACCTAAGAATAATTTTTTTTCTGTATATAAATGAAAAATAATGACTTACACACAAGCCTTTCAAAATTCAATGGCAATGAGCTAAGAAGTGCTTGCTTCTAGAATGCTGCCATTAAAAGGGTAATTTGAGAAATATAAGATAATTAAGAAATAGGAAGGAAGTAGGGTAGAGAAAAATATGGAGACTTGCGAAGGTGGTTTCTTTGTTGTCGGCCTTCGATCAAAGGAGAACAAATGCTAACGAGGACCTTCTCTTATAATGATTGTGAGAGAAAGAATAGGAGAGAGATGAGAGGGCTTGGTGGCTGTGATTGGGGCAATGGTCAATAGGTGGGAGGGAGCCACGAGAGGGGAGAGGTTCAATGACTGCAAAAGGGAGGAGTGTTGAGAGATGTGCAATGTCCTAGGTTTCTTCTTTGTAAATTGCACGCATTGTGTTGACAAGAGGGATATTTGAGACTTGATTGCAGGCTAGTTGGGGTTGGGCCGTTGTGTGAGGCTTCAGGACAAGATTTCCATTATACCATAAGTTTGGGCAAGTCCGGTTCACGGGTGTTTAGCCTGATTCAACTGGCTTCAATTATTTACATCTTGAACTCAAGTTGTTAAGAATCCACTCTTTGTTGCATATTGGCATTTGCCGTCTTGACACTTACATCACCACTATTCACATGACCATTATTACCACCACTATTCGCTCATATATATTCTATGCAGGTACCACCGTCCTGTTGTGGACCTCTTTAACTTCAAATTGAGAAGATCCTTAATGATTAGATTGTTTCCATTATTGATGGAGGGATGAAATATATCGTCAAATGGAATGGTTACCCACATTTTGATAACTAATGGGTGTCGTTTTAGGATTTACAATGCCTTGGCCATAATTTTTTGTAGGCTTATTTGTTATTTTACTTGTCGGAGCTGAGTTCTTTAAAGCCTTGGAGAGTTGATGTTGATGATTGAGTCTATCTTTAGTGTTGTGAGCTGCATAGCCATTTGACAACTTGCATTGTGACTTTCCCCGTTTTTGCTACTCATGGTAGCACTACTAGGTTGCTATTCAAGTAAGCTATTGAAGTGAACAATAATTATCAATGTAATTGTTTATGATGAACATTAACTGCATATGTATTTCTATTTATATTATTATTCTTTGTGATGATCGCCGAATTTCATATTTTCTAGTAAGCAATTCAGTTTATGACATATTTTAATCAGGCAAGATAATGTTAAATTTCAAAAAACCTTTACCTAAATTCCACATTTTATTATTATTATTATTATTAGACATTTTGAGGTCATTCACATGGCTCAATGTCATTCCATCATCTAAGGCTACAAAAACTGAAATCAAATTCATTTAGGTCTTAGTCGTTCCTTTAGTTCATCTTCACTTTTTGTGCGCTTTTCTGAATGATGTTCAATGTGATGACTATTTATATTTGTTTCATAGTGGAAATTAATGAAGTTGTTTCCCATGAGTTATTTTTATTCATTTCATGTTTTGTTTTTCTTCTGCATTAAATGACAAAAATTGTCGGCATTACATCTAGTTTGTGGGAGCAGATATTGAGGATTTGGAATATACACCAAAACCAGAATTCGAAGGTTGTTTTAATGTGAAAAATGTGGAAAACGAGGTATTTTCGTCTTTGGAGTCGTTACTTTAATGGCTGCTTTAATTGCCATCTTGCTTTTTCTGATTCTTTAGATTATTGCAGGTAGAGCTTCTCAAACTCTGGTTTGCACACATGCAGGAGGTAAAACCTGGTATTTATGTCACCTACAATGGTGATTTCTTTGACTGGCCGTTTTTGGAAAAACGAGCTGCTCATTATGGGATTAAAATGAGTGAGGTAGGGTTATTGGCTTGCTTTTTTGTCTATCTTGGAACAACTTTCCTTTGGCTCTCAGCCACGGACAGTCCTTAAGTTTTTAGTCAAGGGTAGCATTAAAATTTATGATTTGATTTTTTTTGCATTTCATGGTTTTATGCTCCGGCCATAATTGATTATTGTCACTCAAAGATGGCCCTAAAATAGGCTAGTTTGTCTGGTTTTGGCTAGTTTTTGTTTGTTTTGATTTCTATCATCAGGAATTTCGGTTTATGTTGGCAAAATTCATTGCAGTCATCACATCAGTTTTTAGTGCATTAGCTGCAGGCCCCCATACAGGTAGATTTCGTTCATGTGGCAAGGTGCGGCTGGTTTTTAGTTTAAAGATTAATTTTCTTCTGATTTTAAATAACTTTTGTTAGCGTTAACTTGAAAGTAATAAAATTGTATTAAATTCTTCTATTATATTTTGAAATTAGTTTATGATTAATAATTTCAAAACATAATTTATGTTTGATTAAAACTGAAGATTGAATTCAAGCTTGAAACTTGTCAAACTTCGGTAACTAGTTTTCTGTTGAAATCAAAACCAAGTGTAAAAATTTACAGCACTTCAAAATGCCTACAACCATTATATATAGAAGGCCCACTTTCTACTTAGCACTATGTATATTAATATATATCCTATGTTCTAATCCTTTCGCAATGTCAAAGTGCGACCCCCATAAGAAATTCATGATGTGTTTTGTTCAAAATTCAATATAAACTATTTGTGATAACATTAGTTGTCCTGACCTTGTCAAGGGGGTCTTCAATTGTGCTATTGTATCTTGAGAAGTCTTCCATTATGTCTTCTTAATTGCAAACGCTATTGAAATGGTCCATAAAAAACACTCTATTTCTGCTCTTAACAATATTATTTTTTTTGCTGAAAAATATTGCTTATTGATATATGCTGTCAATTTAGCATCAAAGTGAACTTCTTATTGAGCGATCTTCTTTGGAAAAAAAGTTCAAAAAATGTTACTGTTTTCTTGTCTTTCCAATATGGTATTTGTTGCAATTCCATTGTGAACTCCCTCAGTGATATAAATAGTGTTCGATTTCTACTTTTGCAGGAAATAGGATTCCAGCATGATAATATTCAGGGAGAATGTCGTGCTAAATTTTCATGCCATTTGGATTGCTTTGCTTGGGTCAAACGTGACAGTTATCTGCCTCAGGGAAGCCAGGGTTTAAAGGTGATGGCTTTTTTTTTTCTCTATCATTCGAATAAAGATGATTCGATTGGATAGAACTTTAATCCTACAGTTTGCAATTCAGTAAATGGAGTAGATATAATTTTTACTAGTTTTAATTAGCCTTGCATATCAACCATAGATTTTAGTATTATTTTGTTTTTGAAATTTCAGATGGTTCTGCTAAATGTTGAGGATTGTCTTGCTTCAGGTTTAACCTCAAAGAACTTCTGCATTCCAAGATAGTTTGAGCTGACAGGAGCATTGCCATTCTAAATAAATAATATTAGAATTCTAAATAAACAACGAGAGCTATGGGCTCTAAAAATTGTCATGGGACTCTATTTGTTATTTGAGTGATTCTGGATTGCCGTTTAGAAGAAAGGTTGTTGATTAGATATGACACAATTTAACAATTTTAACCTTCCAAATGGATTTATGACTTGTTTTTTGGTTTCTGGTTGGTTACACACCATTATCATCGGATTTTGGGTTAACAATCCCTTGCTTCGTTCTGGATTTTGGGATCAAAGTGGATTTCTTTTTTTTTCTAATTAATAATAGACCATTTTTTACTAGAATTTATTCTTTTTCCCAAGTCACGCTACTGGTCTCTTCTCTCCTCATTCAGTTTATTTTTAAATGTAATATGGATTTTTTGGTTTATTCTGATCCTTTTTTTTTAATCTCCAGGCTGTCACGAAAGCCAAGTTAGGTTATGATCCATTGGAGGTCAACCCTGAAGATATGGTTCGTTTTGCGAGGGATAAACCTCAGGTAATTTGAACGCAAGTCTTTCTCTGAAACTTTAGGCGATGGGATATGTACATTACAATGATGAGATGTTGTCCTGACATTTCAAAAAGCAAATATTCCAGTATTTTCAACATTGTTGTGGAGCATTGGGTAATATGTTTATAATTATTTTGTCTTTTATATACTCGTGGACAATGTATGCCTCACAAGGCTAACATGACTTTTCCTGCATTGCATACATCAGTGTTGAATATATATTGTTGTTTTGTCTGGAATTAATGCGTTTCAGTTTTTGATGTTACCGGTGTTGTTATTGCTATTTCAGACGATGGCTTCCTATTCTGTTTCAGATGCTGTGGCAACTTACTACCTTTATATGACTTACGTCCACCCGTTTATTTTCTCACTTGCAACCATAATTCCCATGCCTCCGGATGAAGTTCTACGGAAAGGAAGTGGGACCCTATGTGAAATGCTTCTGATGGTACAGGTGTGTTGTTAGGATTCTTCTTTTCTAAGGAATATATCTCATTTGAATTTAATATTTTTTGTTTAAAAATTTTTCTTTCAAATGCTTTGGAGTTCAAATTGTTTTTTCCATATGCTTTAGAGTTCAAGGCGTTCAAGATTTAACATATTTATTGATTACATTTTCTTGGAAGTGTTCCTTGACAAAATGATTCATTTTCAGTATAGGCTAGTGGCTTATTGTTGCAATATCAAAATTTTGATTTCATTTTTTAACATGCTATTTCTATTTAAGCTTTGATAAGTATATATGTGCCTATAAAACAATCTCAAGAGAATCAATATCAACATCATCATCATCATCATCATTTGCTTTATCCCAACTTTTTTAAGGGTTTGTTAATTCTCACTTTCACATTCATCATTCTTGTGGGCCTTGAGAATTAATGCCTCAACTACGTTGAGATGGTTTTTGGTGTTCTTGGGTCAAATTTTTAAAAGACAGGTTTAATTGAAAATAGGACAGTACCTTGATAAGCCCTCATTTTACGAAAATTTTATGATAGAGTTTTAGGCTTCTCATAGGTGGAAGTTTCTATGGTTAATTATCCCTCCAAGTGATGAGAGAGAATTTTTGATTAAGTTTACTTGTTTGAAGTTAAGTGGCAATGAAATTTGATATAAGATTTGAAATTTACCACCTTACACTTAAAATGTATGATGGGGGGAATGATGATCAACTTGATCAAAATCCTATAGTTTTGTAGTTCGGGTTGTCATGTGATGTAGGAAAGAATAATTACCTACAAATACAAAATTTACAAGTCTTCCAAAATTTACCTACTACAAGCCGAATATACTAACAAAATGACTAAAATGATGATTTAATGACTAAATTACAATTTATAGATGATATGATAACAAAGACATGTTAAAAGACAACACTTAATACATTGATAATAAGATAAGTTGAGAAGAAAGATACAAATGAGGTGGTCATTGCAGAGAGAAGAAAGAGATAAGAATCCCAAGACGAAATCGAAGAAGAAGGGGAAGACGAAGAGGCATAGCTCGCAAGCTTTCCAAAAACCCGCAGGTTTTAGTTTCCAAAAATCTCTCCATAACCTCCTCTAAAATAGCCCAAAACAATCCTATATATAGGAGGGAAGAAGAAACCTAAAAGCCCACAAAACAGCCCTTATAAATTGAAGAAGAGGAATCCCAAAAGTCACCATAAATTAGGAATTCCAAAAGCCAAATCAGCCGCCCCCTCAAGCCAAACAGGAAAGAGAAGAAAAATGCAGCATTTCAATTACGTTGGGAGCCCAATAGCCAAAAGAAACCAATCATAAATATATGCAGGAACCGAATAATCAGCCAGGGAATTTTGATTGCATCAATTCTCCCATGGAGGAAGAACCTCATCTCCTGGTGAGTTCGATTCAGTATTTTCATTGTTTGACCAATCCAATTCCTTAATCATAACAACATATTTCTGTTCAATCAATTCCTTTTATTGATTAAATTCAGCGAGAAGTATCTGAGTTCTTTTATCAAATTTCTCATCACATAAGTACATCAATCTTTGTATCTTGTAAAGTTCATTTTGAATTGAGTCTGTTGAATCTCCCTCGGGCGAGAGACTGATGCCAGATGGAATGCCAACTTCATGAGTACTAGGCAATGGTGTTTGGCTTTCAACATTGGCAGGATCGTATTCATCTTGAAATTTTATCGACTCTTGACTTGAGATTCCCAAAGGATGATGGTTTGGACTGCTCATTATTATAAATATATATTTTCTAAAGACTCACAAAAAGACTTGCACACAACCAAAAGCTCTGATACCATTTTGATGTAGGCAAAAGAAATTACCTACAAATACAAAATTTGTAAGTCTTCCAAAATTTACCTACTACAAGCCGAATATATTGACAGAACAACTAAAATGACAATTTAATGACGAAAATATAAATTATAGATGATATGATAATAAAGACATGTTAAAAGACACTTAAACACTTAATACATTGATAATAAGATAAGTTGAGAAGAAAGATACAAATGAGGTGATCACTTGCGGAGAGAAGAAACAGATAAGAAGCCCAAGACGAAATCAAAGAAGAAGGTGAAGACGAAGAGGCATAGCTCGCAAGCTATCCAAAAACCCGTAGGTTTTAGTTTCCAAAAATCTCTCCATAACCTCCTCTAAAACAACCCAAAACAATCCTATATATAGGAGGGAAGAAGAAGCCCAAAAGCCCACAAAACAACCCTCATAAATTGGAGAAGAGGAATCTCAAAAGTCACCATAAATTAGGAATTCCAAAAGCCAAATCAGTCGTCCCCTCAAGCCAACCAGGAAAGAGAAGAAAAAGGCAGCATTTAAATTATGTTGGGAGCCCAATTGCCAAAAGAAACCGGTCATAAATATATGCAGGAATTGAACAATCAGCTAGGGAATTTTGATTGCTTCATCATGGGCCCTGTTTAACTTAATCAGTGGAGGTGATCAACTCAAACCGATTGAAGGATTTTTATTGAAAATCATGGGTTTATTAGTCTAAGGGAATCTTGTATACTTTGTCTAGATGTTTGTTTAAGAGGATAAATTTTAGTTGAACTTAGCTAATAAAGGGCTTTTTGCCTTGTCAAGTATACCTGATGATTTATTACTTAACTTGTTTTAAGTCATTGGGGAGCTTGTGGGCTTTGATTGTTATTATAATTTAATCGTGTAATTTTGCCGCTAATCACCTGGTTAGAGACCTTTGGTTATAATTGTTTACTTGTGGTGTGGATTGGCTATTAAACCACTTGTTAGAGGATGTATGCCACCTTCATACTGGGAAGAGATCTTTTGAGAATAAATCAAACAAATACACTAAGTAAGATATTGACCTTTTTTAGCTAAGATTCTTCACAAACTTATCTTCCTTGACGGGCCAACTTTGTGTGCCATCATACGAGCGATGAACTTAATGTTTGTATTGTGTCATGATTTTTTCTTTTGTAAAAGGCATTGAAGCTTAATATAAACGAAAAATAAAATCGTGTAATTTTGCAGCTTTTCCACCCTTCATTCTCCAACAGCTTGTGAAAATAAGATTGACTATAGTGACCTTAGCACCCTAGATGAAAATAAAGATTTATGTTTTTATCGGCGTATTAGTAAATCTGAAGTTAGAGAGGCTTTAAAGAAAATTTATGGAGTGCCATTTAAAACTTATTGTTCGGGCATCTCTCATGAGTCTCAAGCATCGTCAACTCCATTCCTTGTAAAGAGGAGGATTTACAACCCTGCCTTATAAGCAGAACAACCTACTTTAGAGCTTACTTATAATATTGACGCTTTAGCGTTTGAAGTTTTTGACATAATTATATGATTTCGAAAAGTTTGTATGCATTTTGAGTTAAAACAAAATTGAATTTATTCCATTTTAACCTGCATGGCTTTATAAGACCTAGGATTTAGGAATTGAATGGAATAGTCGAATGCGGGTTTATTGATTTCAATGGTTCAATTTGTCGCGCATGCCTTTTGATGCATTTGAAAGGCGTACTTATATGTTTCACGATGCATTAGGCAGTGCAGTTGCATATTTCTTAGTGTACTTGCTCTTTTCTTGATGCATTTACACGATTTACTTACATACTTGCATGATCTTTAGCGCACTTAACATAGTATTTTTATACGTTCATAAGTACATTTACACATTTTTAGTACATTTGCTTGGTACTTTTGCAGGTTGTGTGGACACAATTGTTTTCAATGATTTGACGCATTTCATACTCCTTGTTAAATAACTATACGGCTCGTGGCGCGTAATCATGAAATTCTTTGTCTCGTTTGAAAATTTTCATTCACAGGATGTATTGCCTGTTCATTGGGTATACTACCTGCTCGCGAGACTCATTGCTTTGTTATGGATTTTCTTTTTAGTAATTAATGTGCATGTCACGTAGGTAATTATACACTCGTGATGTGCAACATGTTTGACTGTTTTGTCTTGTTTGGAAATAATTGAGGTGAATGCAGTTGTTTGAGATGTGCAAGGACACAATGTAGTAATTGTTGATGTGAATGCAACTTCATTGGTGACTTTGCATTTTATGTTCATTATTGCTCACATTCTATCTGCTTATGCATATCTTGTGGATTCGATTGTGAGTTTCACGAGTGTCACGACCCGGCCCGATAAGTTCGAGTAAGGGAACGGATGTCAGACGAAAGTTAAAACATAATTCATATATCATCACGTAAATATTAACATATTTAACATCCAAAACAATTATAAAGAGCCACTAAAACTTCCACAACGCAAAAATTTTATTATATCGTAAGAAATTTACACATGTGGATCATAACTAGACATGCGAGATCCACAAAAACAAAAAAGAAATATCAAAAGTACATTCAACAAAAGAACCTGTCTCCCATGGTAACCCTATGCTGGTAGGTATATTGTTGCCTATCCGCCATCCTTAAACAATGGTTCTCCTGAAAATATCTCAAAGCTAGGGAGTGAGCTAAAACTCAGCGGGTAACAAATAATTCTACCAAACTCAATTACAATGTAACGAAGATAAATAAGCATGCTTTAATATGAGATTGAGCAACATGTAACTAAAGAAGTAAATAATATAATGTCATACAAACATAGCCCTGCACCTATTTCTTTATGAATTCCTATGATCATTTTACATTTCATAAGTTTAATACTTCTTTCATTTCATGCTTTTCAACTTATCTTTATTTCCTGTACACATATACACTTATCTTATTTGTATTCTATACAACCATACCGGAGTACCGAAAATGTACTGATCATGTATACATACTTATTGGTCATATCATTTTCTTTTATCATATTGCCCCGAAAAGCCATATTGTTCCAAAGAGCTATATTGTGCCAAAGCACCTTATTGGTATTTCGCCCAACATGCATAAATTCACATGCAATAATTATCATAAGATAGACGACTAACATACATAACAATCATTTGCTTCTATCTATCACATTCTTATGCAAGGCTACATGAAGATTCTTTTTAAATAAAAATGTGGAACTTATTAAAAACTTTAAACAAAACAACAATTACTTTTGACATGCCAAAGAAAAAAAATTAACATACTATTCTAATGCTAAAACGTATCACAATGCATTTAACTTTAAAAGAGCATAAAAGAACATTGAATTTGAAGAATTAAATGTACCTACCTAAGCGACGTGTGAAATTTGCCATTTTTCTTTCAATGCCTTTCCTCTCATATTTCGAAATCCTACAAATAGTGTAACTTCGTTCATCCCATATAAACCTTAAATCATGTTTATTAAAAGAACAAGTCATATAGTTAAACATTAATCCTAATTCTTAATTTTCATTAGCATTAAGACATACATGAATGTCATTATAATGTTTATCACTTGTCATTATTTATCATTAACATAAATCCTTAATTCACTTTAACATTTTCCTAAGGTAATTATTTTAGGATTTAATTATATCTTAAATTTAAAAATTCATATTATTGTTTAAATTCATAATTTACCTATTTTAAACCTTTACCAATTTTTAAATTAATTTCAAATAGCTTTAATTTTTTGTTTTATTCTAAAGCTCTAAATTTGGAAATCTAATTTTCCATATTTCCATCACCAATTTATGCTAAAACCTTCGTTTTCCTCCATTTAATAATTAGGCATAATAATTTTCGGATTTTCTTAAATTACAATTTAGGAAAAATGAAAATTTGTGATAAACTCTAATTTTTACATCTTAAAATCTTCCTAATGCTATTTGGAACAGCATTCGTTAAGGAATTTCCAAAGAATATGAATTTAAGGAAAAACCGTAATTTATAGAAATCTGAAAATTTTGGGAAAAACTTAAATTTTGTCGTTAGAATCCATCATTAAACATTCCCTAAACGTTCTTCTTCTAAAATTTTAAGTTTTGTAAGAACCCTAAAATTTTCCTCTTAAAAAATCTAAGCGAAGAGAAGGAAATCTTTGCTTGTTACTTACCTTCTTTCTCTGTAAGCCTTTCTCTTCACTTTCTTCCAAAAAGGGCCGTCGGAGATCGCCGATGCAGCCGCCCTAGCCTTGCTCCTTCCGCCCTCTTTCCCTCTCTTGCGTTCGGCCGAATAAGGAGGCACGAAGGAATGAAAGGTACCGAAAGATTTCAGTCCCTTGTAGGTGTTTTGGGCGGTTGGGGCCAAAAGATGCATGTGCCCCTTGCGTGCATTTGCTTCATGAATAATTAGAAGGGCTATTCACTGAGTGTGCTTTTAAGTAGTTCTTGCGCCCTTCACTGAGTGTGCTTTTAAGTAGTTCTTGCAAGTTCAATGGTCTCAATTTATGTTTAGAAGTTTTTTTTTTCTTTTTTTTTGGTCTCTTATTAGTGTGAATATTAGCAACCTCCCGGTGTCTTTTTCATGTGGGGGATATTTTCGGGAGTGTTGGGCCATTCCCCATGCTTAAAAGTTAAAAGTACGTGCATGGTCGGTGTTGTGAGGTATTGCGGTGGGGATCTTTTATTTCTCTACGTCAAGAAAGACATGTATGGGTATTAACGTATTTAAATACCTATTTTAAAGTTTACAATATTTATCGGTCATATAAGGACTGACACACACATGTATTTATATTTGAATTTCACCGCTGTGTTAAAAAAATCACGCACGGAGTTTCGCTCGTTCAAACATAAGGAATTTGAGATGTTGAGGGTTTTGATAGTTTATCAAGTTATGCCTTCATGCGAGGAGTTGATGGTTGCTAGGATGAGGCAGCTCATTGATTTTATTTATTTATTTTTCTTTTTCTCTTTTTAGAGAGAGAATGAAGAGAGAGGGAGAATGAGAGATAGAGAGATAGAGAGATAGAGAGGGAGGGGGAGAGAGAGAAAGAGATAGGAAGAGTGATAAAATTAGAGATAGTGGGAGAAAGTTATAGAGAGAATGGAAAAAAGTAGGTGAGAGAGATGGTGGGATAGAGAGGTAAAGAGAGAATGTTAGAGCGATCTAGAGGTAGAGAGATAAAGAGAGGGACTAAAAGAGAAAGAGGAAGGGAGTGGAAGTTGGAGATAAAGAAAGAGAGAATGTGGGCAAGATAGAGAGGAGAGTGAGATAGAGGGAGAGAGAGAGATCTAAAAGGAGTGAGAGGGGAAGAGAGAGAGATCTTTCTTTGTTTAGAGAGAGAAAGGTAGAGTGAGAGAGGGCAGTGAAGAGCTAGGGTTGGGGGTCATGTGTTCCCTGGAGACACTAAGAGAGAAAATGAGAGGGAGAGATAGGAGGTTGAGGTTGGGTGAGGGAGAGTGAGTGGGCGAGGTTTTTATTTTTTATAAAACATGAGGGCCTAGTTTCCCTCATGTAGGGGTGTCAAAAATGTTAATGAGTCTGGTTTGGTCTAACCCAAAATGAGACTAATCTGATTATTGTTGATTTGAACCCGGCCTGTTTAATAAATGGGTAAAAAAGGTGAATCCAAATTCAATCAGTTGGCTACTCGATAACATATAATTTTTTTTTTTAAATTATCCGCTAAAGAGTTGATTTTTCTATAAAAATCTCGCCTCTCGTGTTATTTATGTTGTCTCGAATGCATTAGCATAGTCCTTTTTGCAATTGGATGTTGTTCGGGTTATTTTGGCTTTTGGTCAATGCATTTTTCGGGCAGCATTTGCGGCGTCTGTCACTTGCCATTTTTGTCGTATTTAATTGAATCGACTTCGGAGTGGTTATTGTGGTGAATGGGGCTGAATTAAACAAAAAAATTTCTATTTAATGTTTTGCAACTTATGTTACTGGTTATGTACTTTTATCTGTGCTACTCTCTAAACAACTTGTTAGATTTACATGATCAGGCTACTTATTTGTTTAAATCCTCTTTTCAAGAAATGAAACTTATTTAAATACTTCCTTCATTAATATTACATTACACTCTTCGAGAAATATTAAGTTAATTTTAAAGAATTCTTCTAATTTTAACTAAAATAATTGATCATTTGCCAACTATCTTACTACGCATGAATGTATGTTAGGGTGGTTGCTTGTAGTTCATCTCCATTTCTTTTTTTTTTAATGATCTTGATTCCATGCTTCCACTTTTTCTGCATTGTCGTTTTTACAATGAGTACGAACTGAATGTGCATGTTAGGGTGGTTGGTTTTAGTTTATCACCATTTTTTTAATGATCTTGATTCCATACTTCCACTTTTGCTGCATTTCCGTTTCACAATGAAAACTCCCTCAATTATGCAAGTTTTCCTGTCTTCTGAACTAATATGATCTCTTTTTAGCAATATGTTAAGAAATAACATATTGTACTATTGTTCATTTTGTTTGTACTGATATAGTGGTTTTTTGTTTCTAAGAAATTTGCTATTGTTTAATATTACTTGTGGAAACTTCTTTTTTCTTGCTTAGTATTTTTTCCAGCTTAGAAAATACTAACAATGTTTCTTTTTATTTTGAAGGCATACAGGGCCAACGTGATATGTCCCAACAAACATCGGGAGGATCATGAGAAATTCCACAACAACAGGCTTCTAGAAAGCGAAACATATATTGGAGGCCATGTTGAATGCCTTGAATGTGGTGTTTTTAGAGCAGATCTACCTACAAAATTTCAGCTTGATTCAGCTTCATATGAGGTTATTTTCTTGTTGCCTAAAGAGGAGTACAAGTTGCCTAAAACATTAATATTTAATAGATATCTTGCAAAATTTTGTTGCTTATCTAGGGGTTTTAATTAAAAAGCTTTAACTTTAGTGTTTAACTGCAGATTGTTAACTTTTAATTTTGTGATTATATGGATAATTTCCTTGCAAGTGAATGAAGATTGAGTTGGATCATGCTGTTTTGTTTATGCTAGATGTGATGCCTTTTTCAGCATGATTGTTAACTATGTAGTGACTGCAAATAATCTGGAGTGATCATTGCTAAGATCTCTTTTTTAAATCATGTTGTAAGATTATTTTCTATTAATTGCTTTCACATAGAAATAATGGATCTTAAAATTACATCAAATGGATCTTCTTGACATAAAATTAGATTGATTATCGTATGAATGCAATTTTTCTATGTTCTATTACTATCTCCTAAAACTTTATTATATAAATCATAAACTTGATTTAATTGTAACTGGCATACTTCAAAACTTCTTTTTTTAAAATAATTGTAACTAAAGGCTTCTTTTTTAATCATTTATTATTCTTTGTCTTCTACATTTCATTGAAATGATTTGTTAACCAAATTAATTATCATCAATTATGTTTTCAAATCTTAATAGATATCACATTTGTACCTATAATTTACCTTTATACATTTTTAAAAGTAATAAATTTCATTTCTCTTTATTGGATAAATATATATAGTTTATTATCTATTCATTATCTTCCTATAAAGGATTTCTTCCTTAAAACTCTTATTTAATGAATTCTGGAAATAACATTTTTATCTTTCTTGGTTCCTCTTTTTTAATTTTGTTCTTATTATTATCATTTTTAATGCTTGTAACTTAATCAAATTCTCTTGATCGGTTTGGCACTTATTTTAACTTCCATCTTTTCTCCTTATAGTACTTTAGAAATATGACTTATTATAGAAATGAGAAAATTGGAGAACCTTATCAACCATTTATTTTGAGCTACAAATATGAGCAGTTATAATCTTCATGAAAGTAAAATATCTTTAATAAAATATGCTTGGTTTTTTCAATCAATAAAAGGTTGATGGCAATTTAGATGGTAACTTCATTGTCAATGTCATAGTACAATATCATATGTTGAGTAACTGAAAAGACAAACTCGTAAAAGAATTTTTACCCATGTCATATTAGACCATAGATGAAGATAATCTTACCTTTGATTTAGGGTTTTCATCTTTATAAATTTGACCCTTTATATGGGCTTTAATTATCATTAATTGTTGATGGTTATAGTGTGCTTTAAATTGTTCAATGCTGATTGTAGTTTCTCTCTCAATTGATCCAAGTTATGCATAAGAATTACTCCAATCTGTGTTTGTAAAATTCTTCTACCCTCCATCAATCACATTCAAGTTATTCTACAATATTTAATTCTTTGTATTTATTCCTTCAAGAATTCTCAAGCACGGACCTTATCCATAAGCTCCACAAAGACCCTTCTTCAAGAATTCTCAAGCACAAACCTTATCCATAAACTCCACAAAGACTGTTAAACCTAGCCTTCTCCTTGTTCGTTTAGCTATGGAAGAAAAAATAAAGCCATCGTTTGTTGGAATAAATTTGCAATTGTTTGTTGGCCTACATCAACTCACAATGTTTCTTATTCCAAGCTTTTGATTGGCAATAGCGATGCTGATACAATGATGATATAAGAATGATAAAGCAAATTTGTCTAGGATAAATGCTTTCCTATGTAACCATTTCTCTCTTATTTTCTGACTTTTCAAGACTGTCAACTCTATTAATCTTTAGTGATCTTATGAGTGAAAGGAAACTTTCTTTATACTTTCAACATGGTTTACCAGGAGCTTCTTGATTTCATAAATTTTAAAATTTAGACGTTGATGTAGATTTTAGCGCTACATTTCTTGTTTCTCTTTTTTAAATCCTCTTTGGTGAAGCGTATATTACAACACCATAAAATGGCCAGGTTGCAGATGATTTGTTCCTGAAATTCAGTGAAATCCAGATTGTTTAGCAGTGTTCAACATATCAATAGTGATCTGCTCTTTTCTTCATTGTCTTCAGTCAGGCTTTGGAATTTAAGATAGTTGATTTGTCTTTTTGTTAACTCTATCTTGTCAAACTGATAATATAATGGAGCTATCTATATTTTGAGAAATGATTTTTTTGAATGTGGGATTGTCCGCAGTGGATGAACTGTTTTTGTCTGTTATTTTTTTTTTCTTTTATGTTTG
The DNA here is from genome assembly GCF_001605985.2 of Dendrobium catenatum. Taxonomy (NCBI): domain Eukaryota; kingdom Viridiplantae; phylum Streptophyta; class Magnoliopsida; order Asparagales; family Orchidaceae; genus Dendrobium; species Dendrobium catenatum. The sequence goes on along the minus strand of NW_021319309.1, from coordinate 3,270,604 downwards.
TTTAGTGTTCTATGTTAACTAATTGTAATATCTCTGGTATATAAATTCGTATTTTATTGCTTAGCGTTTTCTTGTTAGATCTTCTTTCGTGACTTACAATGGTGTATTTACTTAAATATGCTAATATTTCTGATGTTGACGTATCCGTTCATTTCAGCAACTAATCAATAATCTTGATCGTGATCTGCAATATGCAATCAGAGTTGAGGGGAAAGTTGATGTTGATTCTATTGCAAACTATGATGATGTAAAAAATGCTATATTGGATAAGGTGAGTTCTGCGTTTCCTTATTTTTTCATAACAACAACAACAACATCATCAAGCCTTTATCCTGCTATGTGGGGTTAGCTATATATATCAATTTTCTCCATTGTGTCCTGTTAAGAGTCAAATTCTCATTTAAATTTAATAAAAAGATCATTTCTAATATTTTTTTATTTCTTCATTTAATCCAATTATTTGCCCTTTATAAGCTTCAGTCAAAGTCATCGAAGATTTGCTTGGTTAAATTTTTCGAATTTTCTATTACATATAATTTTTGTCTTCAAATGTTTTATTCGACTGACCTTTTTTATTTAGATTTAAATGAGAATTTGACTTTTAATAAGACATAACGGAAAAAAAATGATTCATGTAGGTAACCCCATGTAGTGGAATAAAGGTTTGGTGTTGTTGCTGTTGTTGGGAAAGACAATATCGTAGTTTTCTATTCTTGCCAAATAGTTGCATTCATGTCATTTCCATTTTCCGATGCTCTAAACAATAAGGAAATGCAGTAATGTTGCTATATAGTTAAGTGGAATAGTTGCATTCTTTACAATAAATGTTTCTATTAATTTGTGCTCATCTTTATATCTTTGTTGAGATTATGTGATGGATATTTCCAGAAACAAATTTGTGGAATAAATAACTTTCAATCAAATTGTGGATACAAAGCCATATTGTTTTCATGGATGAGTTATATACTATTTCGAATGCTATATGTTATTTTGAATATTACATATTGATACCTCAGTTACAAGTTAATGTAGGTTCATGAAAACATTTGAATAAAATTTTAAAAGCCTATTACAATGATGCTAAATATAAAAGAACACCATGAAAATTCATGTCGTGTGGGATAAGTTGGTAGATTACGATGATCTGCCCATAGATTTGCCCGTAGAGAAGAAAAAGTTCTGACGACATGAGGCTTAGGGATCAAATAGGGGTTCTTGACTCTTGATATTGGAAGCATGAGATGATCTAACCTTGATTGATGGGCCATGGATAATTATTATATTAGATTAAGTCCAAACCTTTTCAATGGTTATTATGACCAATATACTAGGTGATTATCAAAATTATAAATTTGCCAAAGCCTATATTGATCAAGGTTTAAAATTGCGGAAATAAGCCTCGAGGCGTTTTTCGTCCGTGAGGCGAGGCGGTGTGAGGCCTAAGCCTCACGGATGAAGAATTGTGTAAATGAGAATTTAAGTATTCTAGCAGATAAATAGCAGTGAGAGTCTATGATACAATAAAAACATTTAAAAGAGAAGTGAACTTAGTGGAAAACAAAAAAAATAGATGCAATATATGCATCTAATAGCATAATTAAATGTACAAAACTAGAAATTAAAGTCTATCAGAACTCCTAAAGTACAAATAAGAAAAAACATCTAAAATCCAATCATGTCCCATCACTACATGGGTCTTCAATGGAGGCATCTTCATCTTCAATTGTATCTATGAATACCCATAATCATGTTTCCTAATGCACAAATGCAAAATCAAATAAAAAATCTCAAAAAATTTTAAACCCTAGATTTTCTATAAGTTGAAAAATCATACCTTTAATTAAAAAAAAAAAACCATAAAATCGGTTGAAAAAGTGTCATAGAGGGCGACCGGACACAAGAGGCTCATCGGCGTGAGGCGGTGCCGGCAGGAAGGCGGCCGAGGGAAGCTAGGGTGGGATTGTGTGGAGTCTACAAACTGCTTGCGGAGCTCTTCTTCAGTTCTGGTAGGTCGGTAGAAGGAAGGAGGAAATGAGGTTTTTTATTATGAACTTAAGTGAGTGGGACTGGTTTCATGTGGTGTACGCCTCACCAAAATTTGCGCAATTGCGCCTCTGAGGCGCGCCTCAGGTTCCATGAGGCGTAAGCCTCACCAAGTCCAAAAATTGCTTAAGCAATGAGGCTCTTAGGGGTCAAATTGCGTAGAGGCGCGCCTCTTATTGCGCAATTTTAAACTACGATATTGATATTATATGATAATTTTAAGACAATGATCAATAGGAATGAGAAGGAAAATGAAAATAAATAAGAAATTTGATGCTAACACTAGACTAACCTAGCACATTTAAATGATGTGATATTTAATAGCTATAGTTTAATATATTGCAAACATTTATACTACTACTTATAGTGATGGTGAAATAAATAGACGTGGATATTATTAGTAGAATTCAAGTTGGGTGGTTGAAGTGGAGGAATGCATCGGGCCTGTTTTATGTTAGAAAAGTACCCCTCAAACTTAAAGGGAAAATTCTATAAGATAATGGTGAGTCCTGCAATGCTATATGGTGCAGAGTGTTGGCCATTAAAAGAGAAGTATACAATTAAGTGTTGCATAGATTAGAATGCTTAGGTGGATGATTGGCTTTACTCTTAGAGATAAAATGTGAAACGGGCATATACGTGAAAAGGTTGGAGTAGCTCCAGTGGCAGATAAGATTAGAGAGAGTTGGTTTAGATGGTTTGGTCACATAAAATGTCGACCCTCTGATGACCCGGTTACGAGAGTAAATGTATTAGATTTGGCTTATGTTAAGAAGGGCAGCGGTAGACCTAAGAAGACTTTGTTAGAAAATTTTAAAAATGATATTTTTTATTAGATTTAAATGAGAATTTGACTCTTAACATGACACAATGGAGAAAAATGATTCATGTAGCCGACCCCATGTAGTGGGATAAAAGGCTTGATGTTGGTGTTGCTATTATATTTATACAATAACTTATGAATGAGTTATCTAAATATTTAACTAATGAAACTTGTTCTAATTTAAATCCTATTGCATTGAGTTAGCTATATTATCTATACTAATGCTCATATTTGTTCCAGTGATTAACATGACATATTATGTTCATTTCTTGCTTGTTTGAACTTTATATTCGAACTATTTATCTCATTGTGCTTCTCGTTCATCAGATATTATAATTGTTGTTTTAGAATGGTAAGGAACAGATTTGGACCTAGGCCTCATTTGAGACGTCTTTCTTACTGCTTCTTAATGCAATTTTTTAGTACAAAAATTAAAATTTTTTTACTAGAAAGCTGCTTTAAGAAGTAGTAAGAAAACCGCCCTAAACAAAGCCTTAGTCTAGTGATTTTATCTTGTATCTTAGCAGTTTGGATGTACAATTTTTTATATATTATAAAAGAATAATATTCATGATGTAAACTAAAGAAAATCATGTTTTCGCCACTATCCAACCCAAGTACAAGTTACCAACTCTTAAATGCAAACAGATCTGAACAAATAAAACTCTACAAACAAACTCTTAACTCATAGTAGTAGGCTCAGCTGTAGCTACCTGTGAGCTCTCCAAGCTACTCAAGTATGATGTGCCTGCAAGTAAACAAGCAAAAATGTCAGTCTGGTACTGGTAAAACAAATTAGTATTGGTGTAACAAAACTATTAATGGAAAGAAACAAAGCTACTACTGTAGGCAAGACTAGTTCTGAAGCAAAACTAGTTAAAATTGCTAGTACTGAAAGTTAAGCTGCTATTGTAGGTAAAACAAGACGCTAATGTTGGTGTCGATGCAGTGAAATGCGTAAAACTATGTTGTTACTAATCTCAACCCTATAGATCACTTCTAATAGAAGTAATAAATTCTATTGGTAACTATTTCACTAATTAAATCTTCTAAGTGAAGCAGTAAACACCTACCCGACAACTTCTAATAGAAGTTGTAAGTTCGACTTTAGGGGAAATCTCTTGGTAAAAGCAACCTAAACCCTATGAGCCACCTCTAATAGAGGCCATAAGACTCACTAAAAAAAAGAGGCCGTAAGTCATACTTTAATTAGGGTGTTAGGGAAAACTTTGCCAGAGCAAATAAAGCATCCTTGATAACATTAGCAATCTCTAATAGAGGCCCGTAAGACCTACTACACAGGTAGCTTTCAATGAAAGCAATAAGACCCAACTTCTCTAATTCACGGGCTACTTATAAACGAAGCCGTAAGACCCGGTATACGGGCTACTTCCAAGGGAAGCCGTAAGACCCGCTACACGGGCTATTTTCAATGAAAGCCGTAAATCTCGACCCAAATCCAAACATACAGACAACTCCTAAACGAAGCCACAAGACCCAATATAAATCTAAACTATGGGCAACTCCTAAGCGGAGCTGCATGTCCTAACCCAAACCAAATAATCTATTTCTATCCACTTCAGTTTACTCTAGATCCCACCATTATCAACCAGTCAGCACGGGAAATAGCTTTAGAGGAGGCAACCCATAGTTGTTAATCAGATTCTCTGGATACTACAATAATGGTTGTTAGTGTTGGTAGATTGAAACTTACGGTATACCCGGAACGATGGAACCCTGGGATCTTGATCGGGTTTACCTCCATCCCTCACAAACAAAATTTACAACTGTTGCACATCTAAAAATCAATTCATTTTTAATCGATTGTTCCCTTTTATGCGTCAGGAAGGGTAATTAACTATGAGGTCTTGCACTCATAGGAAGTGGAACATCAAAACTAAAAAAACCTTGATGTCGTTCATCGGAGGAAATTTGGTTAATTTAAATTCCAATCTACCTCGGGGAAAAATTGGACCTTAGGCTTGAGAGAGCAGGGTTTATGCCGTAGCGCCGTGTTTTCTTAAGCGAATAACTTTAGCTTAAGGTGGAGTGCTATCATAATAGATTTTTTATCATATTGGAAGTTATCAATTATTTTATATTCTGTCTTTACTTGGTAATATTTCCTCATAATTATGTATGTTCTTTACATTATTCAACTTGATCTTAAACCTCATGTGTTTGCATTTGAACTTGGGAAAGCTGCTTTATTATCTATAGCTTTGCAAACAATAAATTGCACATCAAACTTAAAATGTTGATTCATATTAATCTTTCCTCGTTTATACTGATTCTCAATTTTATTTCTTGAAACAGCTTATGTTGTTGCGAGACCATCCGATGCGTGAGGAATGCCCTTTGATCTATCATTTAGACGTTGCTGCAATGTATCCAAACATCATTTTGACAAACAGACTCCAGGTTTGCCTTTTCCTTATTTGTGGATGATGCTGTATGATTTCTTTTTAATGCTATGATCTTTATTTAAAGAAAAATTTATATTGATTTTCTTCTTTGTATCCCGTGTATCTCTAAAGGGTAAAGATACCGAAATACCCATTTTTTGGTAGTTTTTAATGATTCTAATTAGTGCATTATTTACTCATTTATGTATCTCTAAGGCAATTTTACACACTCAAAGGCTTCCAACATATGAGTTGGGCTTATTGGGCTTTATGTTACCCTTCTATAACCAACTTGGAAGATTAATATAAACTTTGCTGTTGACGAGATCTAAATTAACTACTTGCAATTAGAAGTGGAACTTAAAAATGACTTATTAAATTCAAAGTCATTTGGATCTTGAAATGAATGCAATGTTTAAATTTGCGTATTCGGGTATTGAGGCGTTTTTCATTCGTGAGGCGAGGCGTAAGCCTCAAGGCGTTTTAAGGCATAAGCTTCAAAATCAAAAGATTGCGTAAACATAAAATGATAAATTTTTTATATACTAATGAGTGAATAATATAAAACATAAAAAAGCATAAGATATGAAGTGAAATCAAAATATCCCAATAATAAGACAACATGAAATATAGTTCAACTCAAAATTCTATCTTTCCCAAATCCCAGTATTCTTTTCATTAACATATAATTCAAATTTCCAAAAATAAATATCAATGACATATCACATAAGAACTCATAAGTCATCGCACTGTCATCACCAAGGGGTTCTTCATTTGAATCATCATTATGATGAACTGGTCTCTCCCCTTCCTCCTCTCTTATAGAGTCCAATGTCGGGCATTTACTTCAAGATTTATGTAAGTTTTAATATATATAGCGTGAGGCGTAAGCCTCATGCCAGTGAGGCGAGGCGGGCCTCAACCAAGTTGAGGCGCAAGCCTCTTAAAAAAATTCGAGGCGTAAGCATCGAGGTATTTTTTTACTGGAATTGCACAAAGGCGGGTCTTAAGGCGAGCCTCATATTGCACAATTTTAAATCATGAATGAATTTGAGATCTTTATCCAAGAAAAAAGATCTATTTTGTATGTTTTTCTCCCTCAAAATCTTAGAGATATTTGTGCTACTTTCTGAAAGTGGAGGGGCTGTTTGTTCCTTCGTTGAAGTTAGGTTGATAGTCTGAGCAATCTTAAATTCTATCAGAGGATGGGCTATCCAACTTTGTTATGTCTAACTAATTGTTGTGCTGCCTGTGTTTTTCTACTGTGCTATTAGTTTCCACATGTCACCTTTTTGTTAGATTGTTTATGTAAGGTTAGTTATTGCCAATAGTGCCCATTCTTTGATCCCCAAACAGCTAAAAGAAAAAGAACAACTGTTTGCGCTTGTGGATGAATGTTAAAACTCTCAGCCATATGTTCTTAACTTTTCTCGTCAGACGTGCATCATGTTGTTTGTGTTTCCTGCTATCTTTCTCTTGTCTTAACTTTAATTGTTTGCAGTCTATCGATCTTCTCTGGCAGGTAGCTTACCAATCCCTTTTTATTCAGCTGGCTGTATCAAACCTTCTTCATTTTTAAATGCCATATACATTTTTATCAGGAGTGCCATATGATTGTAGGCTTTTGGAATTTTCATCTGTCTGCTCTTTTACTAGAACAAAATTATTTCCTAGGTTCAAATTTTCTCTTATTGATAATTTTGGTAATTTGGATGATTTTCTTTTCTACAGCCACCATCAATAGTTTCAGATGTGGTATGCACAGCATGTGATTTCAATCGTCCTGGAAAGAATTGTCTCCGGAAGCTTGAATGGGTTTGGCGTGGGGAAACTTACATGGCGAAAAAAAGGTTTATTTCAATGCCAAATCTGTGTTAACTTTTAACTAGCAGATTGTGTTTAGCTTTTCTATGATCCCTCATCCCTTTGTATTCAGTGATTATTATCATATGAAAAAGCAAATAGAGTCAGAACTTGTCGAATCAAATGAAAGCCATACTCCAAGGCCCTTTATTGAACTGCCGAAGGCAGAACAACAGTTGAAGCTGAAAGAGCGCCTGAAGAAGTACTGTCAAAAGGTAAACGTTAGTTCCTGTATTTAGTTTATCAGTTCATTTAGTTTCTCAGTTCTACGCATTCATAATATATCCTGCTGTTCAACCACAGGCTTATAAACGGGTTCTTGACAAACCTGTGATGGAGGTTCGAGAAGCCAGCATTTGCATGCGGGAAAATCCCTTCTATGTCAATACAGTTCGAAGGTCCAACTTAATCTCTGACTGATAGTTCGTGTTTTCATGCAGTTTATCTGTTCAATGCTTTTGTTTTTTGTATCTATTAATTATCACTGTTTCTGAGGTCTTTCCTGATATGATTTTACTGTTTAAACATTTTATTTTTAAACTTCATTGACAAGATTTATTTATTTTTTTTTTAAATTTCAGTTTTCGAGATAGAAGATATGAATATAAGGGGCTGAACAAAGTTTGGAAGGGAAAATTGGCAGATGCAAAAGCCAGTAGAAATTCAATGAAGATCCAGGAAGCACAGGTCGGAATACTTTCTCAATGAATTGATTAAAGCGCATGATGCACATTTTTCTCATATATTTATCTTGTTCCAAAATTACAGGACATGGTTATTCTTTATGATTCCTTACAGCTTGCTCATAAATGCATACTCAATTCATTTTATGGTTATGTCATGCGCAAGTAAGGTTCCTTGACAAAATTTCTATCATTGCTCTATTACATCTCGTTGCATACATCTGGAGCTCATTGTAATGTTATTGAATGAAACAATTGAAGGGGTGCAAGATGGTACTCAATGGAAATGGCAGGCGTTGTTACCTACACTGGGGCAAAGATCATTCAAAATGCTCGCTTGCTTGTTGAAAAGATTGGAAGGCCGCTTGAACTGGATACAGATGGCATCTGGTGTGCTCTTCCAGGGTCTTTCCCGGAGAACTTCACATTTAAAATAATGTAAGTATTCTGTTTCTATCAATTTGCTGCATCCATGGGCAGGCCTTTTGATGCATTCAATTCTTCATAATCATGTTTTTAATTTATGTTATTATAATTTTTGAGTTTTATTTTTTTTACCCAATAATGGAAGGAAACCGATGATCATTTGTGGTATAGGTGCTCATTGGACATGTTTTTCCTTTGGTGTGCTAGCTTCTTTGAGTGCTTTGTGTTTGGGTTAATACGGATTTGTTGGTGGCAGCTGAGCTGCTTGGGTTTGGGTTTGTTGGAGCCGGCTGAGCTACTGTCTTGGCTGTTCGGTTTCTGCTCCTTCTCCCTGGCTTTCCCGTTTTCCCTTGCTTGGTTGTTCGGTTTCTGCTCCTGCTCCCTGGCTTTCCCGGTTTCCCTTGCTTTGCCTGTTTAGTTCCTACTGTTGTCCCTTGGCTTTCCCGATTTGTCTGGTGGGTTATCCCGTGCCTTTTAATGCTGCTTTTTTCCTCCCCTTTTTGGTTGGCTATAGTGGGTGACTGAGCATGACTGTTGGCCTCCTTTTCTCTCCTATTTATAGGAAAAATTTGGGCTGTTGTGAGGAGCTTTTTGAAGTGAAAACAAAGTCAAAAACCTGAGGGTTTCTTCGCTAGCTTGATAGCTACTTCTTCACTTCTTGTCTCTTCTTCCAAGTCTTCTAACTTCTTTCTTCTCTCCACAAGTTTCCACCCCATTGTATCCTTCTTCTAAAAATTGAAAGTTGTGTTGGTTGGTAAGTTTTGTTAGGATTTGTCGGAAGAATTGTGGCAGATGTTGGATTGGATCAAAGTTGTTGTGGCGGACCACTAGTTTGCATGTCCTTGAGCATTCTTGACACCGGATCGGAGGGGGCTCGACGAATCCACGTCAACGATTCGATGGAGATCGCCGGACACCACTCCAGGAACTCCTTTTTGGAGCAAGAACCACCACCTAAGAACAATCTTAGGATACAAAAATTCACAAGAGAGTAAAACTCTAATTGTATTAATCTCCAAATCTACCTATTACAATGAATGGCTAGGTATTTATAGACATGTAGGAACATAATAGACTACACACAATAAAAATCAAGCACTAAACCTATGTAGCCATATAAGCTACCAAATGGAATAAAACTAGCCTGAAGTTAATACAATCAAACAACTCAACTCCGACATCATACTACCGGGGTAGGAGGAACTTCAGGCTCATAGGAAGATGTCCCGTCCCGTTGGTCACAAGGAGGCGGGTTTGGTTGGCTAAACCGGCCTGTATATTTCCACCCGGTGTCATTTGCCCCGTCTAAGAGAGACTTCAACATAAGCTGGAGTCGTAGTAATACATGCAAACGACACTCTTCAAGAGTTGAATTGGACTTGATATCAAACTGATCAACTATGTCATGCATCAAAGTTGAATTCTGACAAACATCAAATGCATCTGATCGGGTAGTAGAAGAATCAAAAGTTGTTGGAATCATGTTGAAAATCCTTGGACATCTAAAATTGGAGAGAAACCCCACCACCGTTGTTGGATGGCAACAAGATTTGAGCTTATGTCAAAGCTTCCTGTTGGTTTGTGAATTTATGTGACATGTTGTTGATGGAAGGTGTTTCATGGAATAGGTTGTGAAAACCATTAAAGGAACTTGATGAAGTGGATGTGATGGGCATTGAAGATACGTAAGTCTTCGGGGTGCATGTTTGAGATCTTGTACCAATTTGAGATCCCATGGAGAGAAGTCTTGAAGCTAGAGATGAATATTCTGAAGATAAATGCTTGTCATGTCATTGTTTCCAGGCATCATCATGCCATACATTGTCCTTGAAATTAGATGAGCTCAGAGAAGAAATTTCAGAAGCAAATGTTTCATGTGAAAAAGTGAAGTTCCAATCTATGTGCTCATATCCAACTTCCCTGATTCCAAGTTGACAAAGCAAATGCGGAGCCTGTCCTACGAAGTTTGAACTTTCATAGATCTTGCTCGCGTCATCATCATATATGGGTTGACCAAGATCAAGAACTCCACCGAACATGTCGTCATCGTACACGTCGTACACAGGTTCATCAAAGACAGGCAAAGGCGACGATTTTGGCAACAGATTTTCAAATTTTTCGAATCTAAATTCAGTTGAGGGTAAGTTGGAAGAATGACAAGGTGGCTCTTCAAACACATCTTCGTGGGTAGAAGAGATCTGATCATTTGAGATGCTCTTGTCGCTGTCATCGATTCTTAAGGGTTTAGTTGAAACGAGAGATATTAAATCCTTCGTGGCAGCATACTTGCCCCGGACGCCATTAAAGTCCACGGTAAGGGGGCTCCAATTTTTCCTTCTTTCAATTCTTGACAATCGCAGTTTTAGTTGAGCGATTTCTTGTAGGAAATCTTCGATTTCAGCTTCTTGAATTGTTTGTTGATGATTTCGGCGAGACGACATCTTGTTAGACTATTTTGGGCTGGAAAAAAATATCTTGCTTGTCAAATGACTCGGACAAGAGGAATTCTTCCAGACAGAAACAACTTCCGCAAGAATCACTACGATTGAGTAATGCCTTTATAGATAGCAAGATCCACGAATCAGTGAACTATTTGTTGAAGATAGTTCAAGATTGCCTTGCAGCCATCAGCAAGTTGAAACAGTAGTTTGGCTGGCTGATATGGTTGGGGTGGTAAGACAAAGATCGGCTAATCGTGAGCTCACGTCATGATACAAACATGAACAAAGAAATAGAATTCTTGCCAAAATCTGATCGAATTTCTCTTATGGCTGGAATTTAAAACCAAGATGAAGAACAATCTCCAAAAAGGACTTGTGTACTTGGCGATTGCTGGATTGCCCTTCGCCCAATGACGCCAATCCAGTTTTAGTGGATGCAAACTTGAAGTGCTAGGCAATCTCATGCACCAACCGCAAGCTGGATGAAGCTTTGCCTCTTCTTGATAATTGTGGATTTTTGGACATATGTGAAAACGAGAGCAACAACAGGACAAATTTTTGGGTGGCCGAAACTGATATTCTTGATGTCTTCTTCTTGTTTCCTTTGAGCTTTCTTTCTTCCACCAAGGCCGATTCGCCACCAAATGACGCCGATGGCAGAGGCAAACGGTGACGAACAAGAACGCCAGCAACTTGCCGGCTCTGATACCAAATGACACCGGACCGTAGGGGGCTCGACGAATCCACGTCGATGATCCGATGGCGGTCGCCGGACACCACTCCAAGAACTCCTTCTTGGAGCAAGAACTGCCACCTAAGAACAATCTTAGGATACATAAATTCACAAGAGAGTAAAACTCTAATTTTATTAATCTCCAAATCTGCATATTACAATGAATGGCTAGGTATTTATAGACATGTAACAACATAGTAGGCTACACACAATCAAAAGCAAGCACTAAACCTATGTAGCCATATAAGCTACCAAATGGAATAAAATTAGCCTGAAGTTAATACCCCTTAAGTTTTTTTTTTTTTTTTTTTTTTTTTATTTTTTTTTTATTTTTTTTTAAAATTAGCCTGAAGTTAATACAATCAAACAGCTCAGCTCCGGCGTCAATTCTATTTACCTATTTTATCGTTACATGTGAGGTGACCACTAGCCGGTTGTTCTGAGGGTAGTTTGTTTTGGTTTTCTTTCTTCTTATAAAACAATTTTAGTTTATTTAATTTTAGCCCATTCATTAAATGGTAGTCCTAACTTCATCTCATAATTTATTGATTTTACCCTCATACAAATAAAATATCCAGTCCTTTTGTTGAATTGTTTTATGTAGATTACTATTTTGATGATTAAAATTTTGCGGAGAAAATTTATATAATTATTAGATATTGGTAATTAAAGGTTCTCAAGGAGTCTAACCTTTAGTCATGTGTGATATCATGACCTAATTAAGAGGCTTAACTTAACGAGGTGGAAATAGACATTCGGATGATTCATAAATTTTGCTTGCAAAAATTTCTATCAATAAATTATTTCCAATATATTGAAAGATCCTCTAAAACTTCAATTGTATTTTTGAAGTAAAATACTTAAAATATTTTTCTCTTAGAGTGTTGTGTCTATGACATACATTCTCTTTTCTTTCAGTCATTTAAATAGTTTGATCGATTCCTATGTATGTTTGCAAAATATGGGTGAGTTATAACACAATTCAGTGAGCATGTCATATTTCAAAATTATAGTAATGCAATACATTTTAAATAATATGTATGCTTGCTCTAAAAATATAAGTAACTTCACTAAAAATTAATTAAAAAAATGAATATCAATCATAACTTATGCATATATATAACAATCATATATTGTCTTAGTATTTTTTGTAACTAATACAACTGTCACAGAAGACACCTTTTAAATAGTAAAAAAATCTTTTTCAAAATTCCTTTCATTTCACACGAGCCGGGTAAGTTGCACCTCCAATTAATATTGTAAAGGGATGTACTGCATCATTCAATCATGCACATTTAAGCATCTTTATATAACTTCATGAATGAAATTTCAATGAAAAATTCATACCTACTTATTATTATTTTCTAAAATAAATGATATTTTAAATTTACTATTAAAAATTAATTTCATTATTTAGCATATTTGTATTTAGTTTTATATTCTTTCATTAATATAAAAATATAGCATAATTAAATAAATTTCTATTTTTGTATAGGTAACTTCTCTAGTTATTATTATTTTATATAATTCATTAATTTGATATAAAATCTCAATTTAAATTATCATTTAAGTTTTAACTCAATATATAATTTTCTAGGTTAAGAAAGGTAGAGGTATACTTATGAGCTCTAGGTCAATATTATCATTTAAACATTTATGAGCTGATTTTAAAGGCTCCCCAAAAAATAAAACCCAAAAATTAGGCTCATGTTTTGACCCCCCATTTGCCAACATCAATTTTATCATCTGGTTCTAAGTTTTTTATAGGCACAAACCCCTATGATTAATAACCTGTCCTAGTAATGAGAGAGAACATTTGATTAAGGCTAGTCATTAAATAGACACTAAGTGCTTGGTGTATATTAGCAGCTAATTTGGTATTGGGATCAATTTACCACCTTATACTTAAATTGCATGTAAGATATACTTGTCATCTTCAATATCTTAAATTTCTTTAGACATATTATCTTATAAAAATTCATTAAATTTATCTTGATCATAATGTCAATTATAGGATTTGATAAATATTAAGTTCCATGAATAATTTTCTCATAATTTTAAAGATTGAGCATCTCACCTAAATTATAGGATCTTCTTTGGGATAAATTTTTAGATCATGATTTTTGGATTAAAAGCTGAATCGCTACAATATATTTGAGTTGAAAAGATAAATTTGTGTTATACTTAATTTTATTTAATTAGGTAATTAATTATAAAATGCTAATATACTTATTTATTTCTATAGACTTCTTTGTATCAAAATGATTGAAAATTTTAATATAGAATTTAATAAAAATATTTTTGTAAATTTCATATGTGCTAAAAGTGGGATATAATTTTTTAGAGAATTTATCTACCTTCTTGCTCGTCATCCTTGAAAGTAGCATTTGCCTTAATTAATAAAACATAAAGAGTACAAGTGAGTACAAAGTAGTATGAAGTCCCCGAGAAGAGACCTCCCTCAACAAAATAAAACAAAAGGGAAGACTGCTAAATTTTGTATCCATCCATACACAAAAATAACTGAAAAAAAATACAGCTAAAAAGAAACAAAAGCAATGGCTCCTTAGCTAGCAAGGTGTGGTCTTGCTAGTTATCAGATTATCTTATATCCTAATCTACTTTTTGTTTGAAGGGATGCCTTATATATAGATAGATAGGCTGTGGAAATTCATTGTTTTTGGATGATACCCAGGGAGACTGGTACCACTTTTCACTGCTCTTCGATCATTCATGTAGAACCAATGCCTTGTTGTTGAATGCAAATCTTAAAAGATAGACCATAACTGCTAAAGCTTTATGCACTTTGCTTTGGGAGCCTCTTTATTTTATAGTCATTATGTGATGTACTATTATATAATTAATGTTTTATCATATGCATCTACTATATCATAACTTCCACAAGCTGATCAAGGATTATATTTGTAGAGATGCAAATAGAAAGTTCACTATTTCATATCCATGCGTCATGCTTAATGTTGATGTTGCAAGAAATAACACCAATGATCAATATCAGGTGAGCAACTGAAGACCTCTTGAATATGGAATTGATTAATACATGGAATTTATTTATTTTTCTCTTTTCTTTCTAGACACTTATGGACCCTATTACTAAGACATATGCTACACACAGTGAATGCTCCATTGAGTTCGAAGTGGATGGACCTTACAAAGTGAGCAAAAAGCTGTGACTTTTTTTTTATTATAACATCAAATTCCATTTTTCTTTTGATATGTTAAGCTGATCAAATTATACTTCGAACATTTGAAGGCAATGATCATTCCAGCTTCAAAGGAAGAAGGAATCTTAATTAAGAAGAGATATGCAGTTTTTAATCATGATGGAAGCTTAGCGGAACTGAAAGGTTTTGAAATCAAGCGAAGAGGGGAGCTGAAGCTCATAAAAGTATTCCAGGTAATAGTATTTTGTCCAAACTTATAGAAGAATCATAGCTCTGATTCATCTTCTAGATGCTTTTCAGAGTTTTTCTCTGTCATAGTTGGTGTTCTTCATTGCTTGATTGAGGCTTTTAAACCATTTGTAAGATCTAAACAAATTATAACCTGTTTCCAAAGTTATAATTCAAGACATAGCATTGATGTCACTTTGAAGTCCTTTGGCAATGAGGTGTGTGCGCTTATAGATATGCACTCTATAAATAATTGATGGTATCCTTTCTGTAGTTATCAAGTGCCTGACTCAATGTTCTTGTGAAGCATCTGAATACCTTTTTAGTTGATCAAATTGACAAGGTAATTCTTTTCTGTTGTTTAGATATTGTTTTGGTAAAATCCACATATTTAATAGATGACATCTTTCAATAATTGTGTGGCTAGTTGATATATTCAAATCGAGTATATATATGAGCTTAAAAATGATCTGAAATTGGTTTAATCTTGCAATTATCTTTTATAGAACTCTTATGATTACACTTCGAACTGTAACTCTTGCTATTATCAATATGACAACTATAACGAGCCATATTGTAGTGGGTCTGATGATTATAATGAATTATTTTAAATCTTGCATTCCCCCCATACAAAAAGGGTATAAAAATTTCGTGATAGGCCCACTATATTAAGAAAGGCGTGAATGAGTGACATAAGAGACTTGAAGTCCCAAGTGCATTAAGAAAGACAGATAGGTAGTGTGGGTGGTGTGTGGAGCGCTGAATAAGAGATTTCATTTCTACTCATCAAGAAAGGTGGAAGCCATTGAGGTTGTTCCCTGTGTAAAGAAAATGCAAAATAGCATAATATAGTTTCCCTGCTAAAAGATGCGTACAAGGGCATGTGAAAAGATCAATAATGTGCCATTTTCCTTGAGTCATATTGGTGACACATTCACGAGGAAGAGGGAAAACATTTAGAGAGACTATTTTGAGAGAGAGAGTGTGTGTGTGTAGTGGAGAGGGATTTTGATAGAGATTTCCTCCAAAGGTAGTTGCTATTGTGGCTCCCATTATTCTCAAAATATGGTCTCATGATTATTCTGAAGCCTAAATCTGAGGTTATGCTAAGCTTATTTTTTTTGCTAAAATAACTTATTCAAATATTAGGATGAATGAATAGGTTGATTCATAAATTCTAATATTCTTGCAAGATATTTCTCCAGATATGCATGTTATCCACATTTTCTAAAATTGGTTTTATCTACTCTCAAATGGTACAAGTTGCGTTCATGTTATCATTTTCACCACTATCATGTCTTCTTAGGGATCTTCTATGATGCTGCTCTCAGAAAGATATGTAAAGCATGGCTATATCCAAAACCAAAGCCTCCAGATTTTAATTTGTATTTTTAGACTACATATGTTAAATGTTCAAGTGACATTTATGAATTGGTTCCACCATCTCCAATTTCATATAAACAATAAGGTAGACATCAAAAACAATTTTAGATCATTGTCCTAGTATTTTATGTTATTTTAGGATTTACATCAAATTTATTGCATTTAATTTTAATGATTATCTTTACTTTTAAATTAGATGATAAGATTTTAGGTCTTAGTTGCATTTAAGTTTTAAACTAATATGATTTTATCTTTTAACCTTATTTCATAGATGGGATTTGAATGGATGTTATTGGACATTTGAGAAAAGGGCCAAAATGATCCCTTGACTTTTTATGAAGGATCAAAATGGTCTCCAAATATATTAAATAATCATTTTGGTCACTCAAGTCTTAAAAAAGAATCCAAATAGTCCCATTGTGGGACTATTTTGATTTCTCTTTAAGGAATTGAGAGACCAAAATGATCATTTAATAGAGTTAAGGATTATTTTGGTCTTTCATAAAGAGTCAATGGACCATTTTGGTCCTTTTCTCTTGGAAATTTTGAATTATGAATGACATGTAAAATATTCCCTCATTATTCGCCTTCCTTTCTCTGCTTACCTACAAGTTCCCTTCTCTCTAGTTTCAATCTCTTTATTCTTGAGAATTTTCAAGCCTTCCTTTCTCCCTTAATGGCAAGTGTAAATGGGAAGGGAAAAGTATTACACATTTCCTCTTTTCTAGCATTAGTTGCAAAGCTTCCTTACAATTGAATTCAAATGGAGAATGCAGGCTATGAAGATGACGATTAAAAGGAATTTCTCCTCACACCCTATCATCAATTTGGTATCAAAACATTTCTTTCTTATTAGAGAGTGTTATGTGATGGTATCTATGAAATATCCAGTTTTTTCAAACCTTATAGTGAGTTACTTGAATGTGCTATACCTTTTGTGATCTACCCTAAAGCATAAGGATTTGGTATGGAGCGGCATCTAGCCTTAGTTTTTCAAATAGAGATTTAATGATTATGTTCTTACCAATTTTACATGCATAGTTGCATTAATTATTTAGGATTTTATATGGATATTGAAATGGGAGAGTTCTTTCTTTTATTTGTTTTTTCCATGCATCATCAAAGTTTCTAATCCAATATCTGGCATTGTTAGTTGTTCCACTAATTGCGTAGCTATGATGGTGAAGTCTTCTTTGCCTCTTCTCTATTTTGCTTCTTCTCAACGTATAACATCCATTGGTTTCAGTCTAAGTGATCCTTGTTTGCAATGTAGGAGTAAAGTCTTTACCTCTACTTCCTTTGTTCTTAGAGTTTTCACCATCTTGCTTATCGTTTTGGAAGACCTTCCTCTACTTCCTTTGTTCTTAGACTTTCAACGAATTTTGCATTTGTTGGCTTAGAACTTGCCTTTGAGAAACTCTAAACTCAATAATAAGAGAAGAAGGGGAACGATAGTTACGTTCATAGTGAACGAGCTCCAGTCGCTACATCTGACCCAACAGGAAGAATGACAAAGTTTCGCGACTTCTGATTCGACGGGAAAGAGTGTCGTCGAAGGAGGCATTAACGACTCGTTCAAAACCCCCTTGTTGCTACATCGGCAAACTTTTGCGAATTTTGATTCAACAGGAAGGAACGTCGTCGAAGGAGGTGAAGAAAGGCTTTAGCGACTCATTAAAAACCCTATTGTGTCCAACAACAACGAATAATGCAAAAGAGAAGAAAGAGTAGCAAATCATTTGGGAGTTAATTTATGTAATTTAATTAATATAAATTAATAAATTTTAAAAATAAATTAGTTCTTAATAATGTAAATAATAATAGTAGTTATATAATTATTTAAGTTATTAATATTTATAATAGTGATTAGATAATTAAGCTAGTTAATATCCCTAAGATATTATTAGTTAAGTTAAATAATTAATATATGACTAAAATTTTAAAAATTATAACTAAAATAATTATTAATTTCTCTTATTAAACAAATGATTAATAAATTTAAACAAATATATAATTACTCAAAAATATATTTAATTTGTAGTTTAATTAAAAATTATTAAAATACCCCTATTTTTTAACACCGTTAAGTTTAACTTCCATTAGTTTGGATGTTAGGACTAAATGGTCCCATTTTAAAGAGTTGAGGGACCAAATTTGCCCCTCAAAATAGCTGGGGACCAATTTGGTCCTTTATCTATATTAAACTCTCATCATACTCCATATACCCTTATTAAATATGTAATTAAAATGATTTTTAGGGTGGTTTGCATGCTGATGCTCTACCTGCCTTCATGGTATAGTTGTGCATAAGCTACTTACGCTTTCATTTTAGATTTTGCCATCAACTCCACTCATGCTAGTGTACAATTGGGTAGAAGTAGGATCTATATTTTCTTATGAATCTAGATCGTGCCATTATTTTTAGAGCTTGATTGTTGGATTGAACTAGGTTGGAGGTAGTTTGTGATGTAGAGTACTCATTTTGTAGTTGTGGACTAATTTGCATCAATGGGTCTTAGATTGTTGCTCTTGTATTTATCATTTGATAATCTCACATTTAATTTGTAAGATCTACACTTTGATACTGAATTGAACTCGGATTGGAGGAATGATTCAAATGGATCTCCACTTAATCGAAAATGCTAAGTATTTATGTTTCAAAAACCAAAAGCTAGGAGTCTAGTCGTGGTTCTTGGAACATATTATTTTAGATATAATTCTTTTGTAGCTTGGCATGTGGTGGACATTTGTATTAAGTAATCAAGATTGGTTAAACCTCTTGTTTGTCAGGCTCAAATACTAAGATTTAGGTGAGAAGTTGGAAGGGAGCGAGAGGTGTGACGTGCTTAAGGAGGAAGGAACAAATACTAAAATTGTAGGAACTAGAGTACCAAACTTTGACATGCTCCCTTTATCTTCTACTCTTTTTTTTGTTTCTTCTTTGCCTCGTCGCCTTTTTAGAGTTGGCTAGGCTGAGATATGAGACGTATCTACAATTGGGGCCCTGGGGGAGGCTACGGTTTTCTCCTCATGTTGTTCAAAACACCAGAGAGGAAAAGGTATGCTTGCTCTTTTGTCAACTTGATATTAGAAAGTATATTAGTTGGGCAATTTCAATTAAAAGTTGATGCATTAAATGTCATCATTTCAATTTGATAAGTCAAGATATAAAGAATCGGAAAAGCTTTTCATGCAGAAAAAAGATGGAGGAAAATTATAATTAATTAGAATAGAGAAAAAGGATTTTAAAATATTAAATAATATGGATTTATATTTAAATTTACATAAACTATATATATAAAATAGGCGATGCTTGACTTAATTATGAAGAAAATTTTGTTGGTGATGCTTTTACGTGTGAGTTTTTTATAAGCATATATTTATTTTTTATATTAAAATTGAAAATTTAAACCCACAATGTCAATCTCAAGCCTGAATTAAAAAGGTTGAGAGTTTTTTTAAATCATCAGTTTATGACCTTGCTTGGAAAAACTCCTTGCTTTGCCCCTGGGTGAGATAGAGAGGGTATTTTAAGAGAAAAATAAAAAAAATTACTTCTCCGTGATAATGCAATCATTCAATTCAATTAATTGAATGAAAAATGCTACTACATTTTCTACTATTTATTGGAGAAAAATCCTAATCCTACTTTCTTAAATTATGAAAGTACAGCTATTATTCCTTGTTGATGTAAGCATCTTCTTGAATCAAGCTTCCTCCTTATCACCTCACTTGGCCAGTAAGTTGAATGAAGTGGATCTTTTGAAACTTTTTATCCCCTCTGCTTCATATGTTCATTTGTGTGGCTTGAGGTATGATCCTTTTGTAGTTTTTGGACCTTGTAGTATGTTCCCATGCACATTAGCTTTCCATGCATGAAGGGTTTCATTCATGCTTATGTTTTGAACTTCCAGGATTACTTTCATTATCTCTAATTTTAACTGTTAAGCTCTTCAAAGGTCAAACTCTTTACGTTGGAATTGTATTTCATCTGTTTCTACTTTCATCATTAGTAGTAAATGCTTATTTGTGATTTCAGCTTTCTCTTGTAGCATATAAGCTTTACTAGGCATTTTTATTAGATTTGCATTAAAAAACCTTGAAATGCCAACATCAACACTAACCTTACAATTAGCTCTTTGAAGCACTGAAACTCCATAGTTTATCATGCTGTAGTTTAATTTTCCTATTTGATTTGTTCTTCTTCATAGGCTGAAGTTTTTGACAAGTTTCTGCAAGGTTTGACTTTAGAGGAATGCTATGCAGCTGTTGCAGCAGTCGCTAATCGATGGCTAGACCTTTTAGATGTGAGTCATATAGTTATACATTCTAATATCAAAATGTTTTTTTTTATTGCGTCACTCTGGTAAACAAAGAATGATTGAGGTTATGCTGACTAACAACCTCTTCTATTTTTCTTCAGAATCAAGGGATAGATATTGCTGATGGTGAGTTGCTTGATTATATATCAGAATCAAGCACCATGAGCAAATCTTTAGTTGATTATGGGGAACAGAAATCTTGTGCTGTGACTACTGCTCGACGCCTTGCTGATTTTCTTGGTGATACCATGGTCAAAGACAAGGGCCTACATTGTCAATATATTGTTGCCTGTGAACCACAGGTGGAAATCCGTAGGCCTTTGTTTAACTTGCTACATGCTCATAGGTCTTTATAATGTCACTGTACTTGATGCTGTCTTAAGAATTGATTATATACTAAATACTTTATTTTCCATCAAGAACAAAAAATGCTTTATTTATTCTTTTTCTTTATAATTCAGCATATGTATTTCTTATTTAAACAAAAAAAAAAGTCTAGTTTTTCTTTTCACATTCCTGTGATCTTGTTTTGGTTCATCTTCATTTTAGTTTGCATAGTTTTCTATTGCATATAATGTTGTGCTTGCCTTTTTTTTTTGATAGGATGGATTTTGTTGTTTGTTACATGAGGCAGCTAAAACAATTTTCTTCACTGATTTCAATCTGGAGGTGTTTTGCTGCTTTTTGTTCTGTTTTTGCACTTTTCGTTTGCAGCCTAAACAACGCTGTTCAGTGTGAAATGGTTTTTACTGATCAACTTGTTTTCCTATTTAAGGTGCTTTTTGAAATAACTCTTTCAAGTGTTATTTTTTTTGCAATGCATTCTTCCTCCTGTGCATAATAGCAAACTGTATGAAAGTTTTTTTTATTTGTATTTTTTTAAAAAACAAAATATTTTTCTGTTTGGAATTCCTAAGGTGTT
Source organism: Dendrobium catenatum (assembly GCF_001605985.2). Lineage (NCBI taxonomy): Eukaryota > Viridiplantae > Streptophyta > Magnoliopsida > Asparagales > Orchidaceae > Dendrobium > Dendrobium catenatum. Next base: position 3,249,150 of record NW_021319309.1, on the reverse strand, counting down.
TCTTTTAACAAATGTAATACCTTGTGCTTAAATTTTCTTTAATCATTGATAAGATTTCTCGTTGCGCTGTGATTTCTTTTGATTTCTTGAATATCTTGAGTTCATTCTAACTTATAGTTTTCTTTTCTGTTCAACATTTTAGGGTACTCCAGTAAGTGAACGTGCTATCCCTGTTGCCATATTTGGAGCTGAGGCAGGTACTATACCTTTTTTAGAGTTTTAATAGAATTAAACTTCTTGTCTATTTTAATTTTAGAATTATAATTAAATATTCATGTTCAAATAATGATAATCTTTCCTAGCTTATGTGATTTTTTTTTAGAAATCGAAAGGTTTTATCTGCGTAAATGGTGTAAAGTTTCATCTGGTGTGGGCATTCGATATATTGTCGACTGGTCTTATTATAAGCAGCGTCTTTCTTCAGCCATTCAAAAGATCATTACCATTCCTGCTGCAATGCAGAAGGTGGGTTTGAGGCATTACCTTTTTTAACCCCCATTTCCTTTAAGCTTTAGAAATTTATCTTGGCTGAGTGGAATTATGAAGCTGAACTTTCTTCCAGGTCTCTAATCCTGTTCCAAGAGTGTTGCATCCGGAATGGCTGCACAAAAAAGTCCGTGAGAAGGAGGATCGGTTTCGCCAGCGTAAACTAGTTGATATTTTCAGTACAAGAAGGAAAAATTCGAATGATGCAAGTGTTAGAGACTTAGAAGACATTGTAAACAGCGGAAATAGTTTAATAAGTGGGCCTCAGGTTGTAGTTCTTGACACCAAGGTTAACAAAGAAAGTCATTTGGTAAAACAATCTTTTCAAGCAAATGGGTTGAACATGTCACAAGAGCCTTTAATTGAACTGAATCATAAAGATGCTTCTGGAGAAAGCATTGATAGAAATGTTGATTATCAAGGTTGGCTTGCGATCAAGAAAAGAAAGTGGAAAACAACTCTTGAAAAAAGAAAGAAGAGAAGGTAATTGGTTGTGGGCATGTGCTAAAGAATTACTTACTGAGTACTCTGTTTAAAGTTTTGACTAGTTGCTTTAACATTAATAAATATACAACTCTGTAGTTTACAGAACTTTTCCTTTTTGTCTTTGTTCAAATCTCTTCAACTTGCTTGCTTTCATTCGTTGGTGTTGAGATTTAATTTTGGAAACTGAAGCTAATGAACGTCAAAAGGGTACCATATAAATCTTAATCTGCTTAAACTACAATAGTAAGAAGAAACTTTATAGCATATGCTTTCTAAAAAGTAGACCTCTAAAGAATTATGAAAAAGAGCATTGTTTTATTGATATCCTCGTAATGAAACGTGAATTGCATATTTTGTCATTTCTCTTGGTAAAACGAATCTCTCCTAATGTGAGATAGATAAATTAACAAGCTTATTTATCCTTGTTTTGGTTTAACACATAAATTTAGATATATTTTGAATTGGATTTCTGTATTAAGCTTTGAATATCTGTTACCCATACCAATAACAGAAGAATGTAACATGCGGCATTATCAAGTGGCGTCTTTTGAGTTGTTAAGATCACTTTAGATCATTGTAGAAATCAGTTTGGAATAGTTGAAACGGTTAAAATGATTCTTCTTTATATGTTTTTTAGATATAATCTGAACTGTAATTTCTACACAATTTAGAACTTATTGATGTTTATGTCCATGGATGGTAATCTCTTTGCCTTTTTTATCAATAGTGAGTTTGTCACTTTGCTGCTAGTTCTTCCTAAATGATTATGTAACTTTCAGATTAGTTGGAATGAATGAATCACATCAGTCTGCTGCTGCTACTAAATTGCCCGTGTCTTCTGTAAGCTACAAGCATACTAGAGAAAAGAATGGATTGAATTCATTCTTCAGAAAAAATGAGTTAGCCCTTCTTAAATCGCACTGGCAGGTCTGGCTTTGGTTTTTTAGATGATATTCAATAACTATGGTTTTTCTACTTTTGCCTTTTACTAGTTGAAGCAAATGAAAGGAAATAATTTGCCATCCAGGTAATACAATTTGTCTCAAGTACAAAACCTGGTTTCTTCCTGGCCTGGATAGTCGTGGATGGTGTCATGCTTAAGATCAACCTAGACGTTCCTAGAATATTTTATCTCAATTCTAAAGCACCTGTGACTGAGGAATTTCCTGGAAGACGTGTGAATAAAATTCTTCCTCATAGTCGACCTACTTTCAATCTCATCGAGGTAATCCAGTTTTGGAAATTTTTGTTTAAGTAAAAGTCGCTTCTTGTTGATGTTATCTGGAATGTCTTGTGGTTAGTATTGTGATTCTAGCACTTTTTACAGGTTGTAATTGACGAGGAACAATTCCGGGCTGAAAGCAAAAAACTTGCTAGTCACTTGGCAGATCCAGAAGTTGAGGTCAGTACCCAGTAGTCCTTTTTAGCTTTTACAGGCTTATGATCTTGCATATTTAATAAGCTACTATTTCTTATTTCTGCATTGCTTTCTTCCTTTTGCCTTTCCTTAAGATTGTTCTTTTTGTGTAAATTATATGCAAATTCATAGGCCGATCTTTTCCTGAGAGATCAGTACACATCAGTTCATTTCTTACTAACATACAGATGTAAAGTAGCATGAGTAACTAATTTAATGGTAGAAGTGGTACTTCTAGATGACTTTGTAGATCTGAGAACACAGTCCTGGGTATGGTCCTGAGCTTACTGGCTCAACATAATCAAGGAACAATAGCCAAGTCTGCGCACTAGTTGTTTCCTGTTGCAATAGATAGTCATGTCCGGATTCACATCATGTCAAAAACGTTGTTTGTACATAATGAAATTTTCTGTCTTGTCTGCATCCTTTTATAATTTGCGTACGCTGAAACTGGGTATTCAGGAAAGCCGTCAATGCAGTAATTGAAGATTCCATGTCATTCGTTCTAAATACATGTCAGTTAGTCAGAGATGAATGATTTCTTTTGTTTCGGTCTTTTTAATGTTAGTTATATTAGATAAATTCTTCTGTAAGTATATAAAATGCTAATTTTCACTTGTTTATCCTTTCTCTCTGGCTTAGATAATTTGTTCTTTGAGCCAACTTTCATTTTTAATGTATATACATTATATTTTGCCAGGGAATATATGAGACAAAGGTGCCCCTAGAATTTAATGCAGTCCTCCAGATTGGTTGTGTTTGCCAGGTGGACAAGGTTGCCAAAGCTCGAAATGCACAGGATAGCTGGAATTTAACTGAGTTGCATATGAAGACGACGACTGAATGCTCCTATTTGGAACAGATTATTTCCTTCTTTTATTTGTATCATAGGTGAGTAAGATCAAGATTTTCATTGTGGGTGCATCCTTTTTTTTTTTTCTTTTGTTGAGTTTGGTGTGATGTGGATGCCAAAAGAGGCCATGAAAACATCATTAGGATTGAAAATGATATGCCTAAAGCAATCACAAAAGGGGAAAGATAAAACCAAACTAGAGAACATGGTTATTTATTTGGGTCAGCTTCAATCGACCTTATATTCATGGGAGAGAATAGAGGATTTGAACCACTGATAAAAAAGCCATATTATTATTTACAAAATAAGATCACTAACTAGACCTTTCCCAATTCCCAATTATAGTTGCACACAATAAAAAATTTCTAAGAATAATCTCATAAATCAAGAGCAGCATCTAAAAAAAAAAATGTTATTGACATGCTTTATTGAAGCGGTTAATCCTCCACAAACCTTTAATCTAAGACGGTATGTGATGAAGCAAAAGAGATCTTGATGGTGCTTGCATTAAACACTTGTAGAAGTAGCTTATCTTATAGACGTCAAGTAAGCACAAACATGAAAATATATATTATATAGAGAGATAGTCCGTTGCACAAATGTCAATGCATGTAAGCCCAGTGAATTTTTACTTTTGAACCAGCACAATTCTGGGATTTTCATATTTCTGATATAGGCGCAAATCAATATGTTAAAACTATTGTTAGGACAATTAGGAAAAAACATATTTTTGAATCAATTAAATTTCATGGTTAAATTTTGTAGTAAAATTGGATCTCTTTACGACTCTTCAAATTGAGCATTCTAAACACCGAAAGTCCCAAGAGAATCAACATCATCCAAGTTCATCAAGCCTGCATGCCACCTGATTTAAGTATCTCGGAGAGACTTTTATAGTATAAATGTTGCACTATAAAGTGGTACATTTGATGTTTTGCCAAGTTTGCCAAGTGGCAAACTAGTGCTCCATGAAGAGGGGAGGATTGGAGAGGACGTGTTGGTGATGCGGGGAAAGGTTCAAAGGAAACTTGGAAGGACAAAGGAGACCATTATATAGGATGGACTCAATGATGGGAAATTTTGATTATTTAATTACGTATTAATAGTTAAATGACAATCTAATTGAACACAGATTTTCAAAAGAATCCATGTTAAAATTTAAGTTTCAATAATTATATATGAAAAAGTGAGGTGCCTAATTATTATTAGATCCAAATTCAGTTGATATAGTTGTAGTTGACTGTTTTAGTTTTATATATATCATTATCAAAACACCTGTTTGAAGAATTATTTTTTTAGGATTTAGATACCAAAGCATAAAAGATAATTTTTTCATTTGGTGAAAGAGCATAGTATAACCAAATTCAGAGCTAATAGAGCATGCCATGAAATTTTTTGGATTTGAATTACATGGAGACCCTTGTAGGCTTGTAGCCCTGGCCCATAAATGGACAACATAAATTCTAGCAATACTCTGGTATTGGATCCGACTATTGATGCAAATGAATCCATCTTCGACCCATATCTAGTGGATAAAATTTTATGTTTCTTTTAGGTAGGGTAGTAAGCTAAGATCGAACTAAGAGGTTCAATAACAGAGTAAGAGGTTTAATTCCTGATGTTAAGAGCACAGTTAGTGTTCACAATCTTATCTATTATCTATGCAGACACAAGAATACGACTTCATCAACAAGCGTTTGCCTATTCTCCTTGACTAGCAAGTTGAACAACAGGTGAAATGCTCTAATCTAGGGTCAGTTATAGTCATAGTCATAAGAAAATACTGGAGAGCAAGCATTGGCAATTGTCGACTTTATATTGTGTGTTATTTTATTCGATGCCCCGCTTCTCCCCACCATTGCTTACTGTTCCCCTGCTCCTAGAAGATTTTGAGAAAAATGCCTTATCAAAAGAAAATATTAGTGCCTTTCTTCTCTTATTTAATTTGTGCATTGTGTTGTAGGAAAGTTTGGATTTTTTTTTCTTAGTTTTATGGAAAATAAATGGAATTAACTATGGGCAATTTGCACAAAGAAAATTGTGTTCATGATTAAGATGGATAACATGGCTACAAGCTACTATATACTAGATTAGGAAAGGACCCTTGGAAGGAGCATCTGATTCTTGCACAACTACATTATTTACTATGGGATTGCATTGATGCTATCCATGCTTATGCATTTAACATCTATGCTACAATACCCTTAACTTGATAATAACTTCTTCACTTCATCAGGCTATACTTTATTTGTTCTTTTTATTCACAGTTTATCTGAAGGAAGGGCTATTTATGTACTATATTTTCAAGTATCTGGAACAATATCTGTTGTAATTGTCAACCCATTTCAAAACAAAGAACTTTCTTCCTCTCTTCTTGAAAAACAATTCCGGGAAGCTTGCCAAGCAATGTCCTTGGAATCTCACGTTCAGGCATCCCATGCATCTGCGAAGGTAGGGGCAACTGTTTTAGATTATTTAAGCAGATTTTTTTCTATTCTCTTAACTAATCACTCATAATAATCAATGGCAGGTGGAATATGTGCGTACATTTGAAGCTGGGGAAAAGCTTGTGCAAAGAGTTTTAGTTGAATACAGGTTTTCTTTCTTGTTTCATTATCTCAAACAACAGTCCTTCCTTAGCCAAAATTCCTGTGTTAGCATGGCTTAAACCATTAACCACAAATCACCTAACTTCATTAACATGGGTGGTACCATTCAGTCTTTATATGAACTTCTCAAATAAGATAGGAAAGAAAACCTCATAATTGATTGGAATATATATAGATTGAAAATTTTTTCAAGTTTATAAAATATGACAATATTTCCAGACATCGGCATCATGGACCAACCGTTGCTGTCATAGAATGCCCAAAGGTTCATGCTATCAAATCAGGGGTACGTGTTCTAGATGATTTTCCTTGCATTAGCGTTCCTTGCAACACCCAGGACAGCAACTATCAGGTACTTCAGAGCATTCTACTTGAGTTGGTTTTTTTTTTTTTTTTACTATGCACCTATCCTTAAGATCAATAAGGCCATTTCTCATTTTTCTTTTATTTAGGCTCTTGGATGGCAAGTGACAGCTGGGAAAATTGCCATGCAAAGGTGTGCTGCATCCTCCCGGTGGTTTGCTGAAAGAATCCGACTATCCAGATATGCACATGTAAATCCTCTTAATGATTAGTGACACTCAAACTTTGAACCAATCATCTATCATTGCGCCATAACTCCTATTATATTGCTGAAACAGGTGCCAATAGGAAATTTTGAACTTGATTGGCTCTTATTTACGGCTGACATCTTCTTTTCTAGAGCATTGCGCGATCAGCAGCAGGTTACTGCATTCTTAAATATCTCAAAATCTTTCCAAGCCATAATGTTATAAATTCTTCTTTTTGTTTCTGCTCGATGATTATTTTGATCAACGCTAGTTAACTTATTTTCTGAGTTCTATCTGACAGCTACTTTGGGTATCTGATGATGGCATTCCAGATTTAGGAGGTATATATGAGGGAGATACATGCTTTGCTGATGAAGTAAGAACCTCGACTTTATTTAAGGGAAAGCACTTCTTCATGCTAGATATATATATATATATATATATATTTTTTTTTTTTTCCTTGACTTTATTTACAGTCAGTTTTGGCGAAATGTGTTACTATGGAGCTAGATTTATTTCAACTCTATTTGGTTTACTAAATTCTATACTTTAATTAGGTCAATCAACCCGCTCTCACTTATCCTGGAGCATATAGAAGGGTAGCTGTTGAATTAAAGGTCTTGATGGCTCTGCTGCATATGCACTTATTGTCCTGTTTCATTTCCAAAAACAGAAACAAAAAAAAAAAGGTTTTGCCTTCAATAATTTGCATCTTTCTCTACAGGTTCATCACCTAGCTGTAAATGCCCTACTTAAAAGTAGCCTGGTCGATGAAATGGAAGGAGGATCATTGTTCGGATATGAATATGACATAAATTATGGATCAGATGCTAATGAAGTTAGTGATGAAGCTAGCTCATGTGCACCTGCATTTCGAGTGCTTAAGCAATTAATTCAAAGATGTATATCTGATGCTGTGGCTTCTGGAAATGAATATGCTGATGCTATATTGCAGCATCTTTACCGGTGGCTTTGTAGGTAATTTGTAACTTCCCTGGTGGAAGTCACGCTTGCTTCCGTTATCTCAGAATTGATATATGCAGTGATTTCTTTCTAAATCTATATTGCTCTATACAGCCCCATGTCAAAACTTCATGACCCTGCACTTCATCGAGTTCTACACAAGGTATATATTTACTATGCGAGTGAACAATAGAGATAGGACAATATTCTCTCTTTTTAGATAAATTTATTGTATTTAGCAACCAGGGGCGGATTCACTATAAGCCCATGGGGGCGATTGCCCCCTTAAAAAAATTATTATATGATTCTTTAGATAATTTGTCCCCATCCATCTATTTTTTAGTCTTTATTACAAAGGTTTTTAGGCAATTGTCCCTCCCTAAAAGTTTTAAAATCCTATGGTCTTTAGGGCCCCAACACAATTAAACACATTATGTAGAGATTTTATTGTTAGGGAACCGAAAATATCCTTACAAACAAAATTTGTAAAGAAAGTCAAAAAATATCCTTACAGCCAAAAATCCAAAGAGAAATATCCTTGCAAAGAAAATCAAAAAATATCCTTACAACCAAAATTTGTTTCGGGGGCGCTACACCCGGAAACCCAACATATCTACGAAGCGTACAACGATCACCTGGAACAATTTTTGTTGTAAAGATATTTATGAAAAAAAAAAAAAATCTCTTTACTTTTCTAAGAATAAAGGTTGTTGAAGTTTGACTAATTCTAATCAGGTTTTACTTTGTTCTGCTATGTTTAAGAATTTCTGACGTCTTGCATTTTTGAATTTTTTCTCTTTTTTTGTTTTCATCACATTGCCTTCTGATTTCTATTTTTGGCAGATCATGAAGAAAGTATTTGCTCTGCTTTTGGCCGAGTTCCAGAAGCTAGGAGCTACTATCATCTTTGCTGATTTCTCTAAGATTATTATAGACACTGGAAAGCTAGATATGTTGGCAGCAAGTGCTTATTGTGACTGTCTGATCAAAACCCTACAAACAAGGTATGTGGCTTGTCTGCACGGGTTATATATTGACTGTTTAGCAAATTGTTGTTTAATTGTATGTCTACCATTGTATCTATGATAGGGATCTTTTTGAATGGATTGAACTTGAACCTCTTCACTTCTGGCATTCACTGTTATTTATGGATCAGGTAACTCATTCTTTACCCCTACATGCCTTCTCTAACAATCTGTTCTGCCCTTTCTTCCTCTTATGTTTTTTAGTACCTTAGTTCTGCAACAGATAAAGTGCAAAATGGCTTAGATTTGAACCTTTTTTGTTGGTAAATTTTGTTTCTGCATGACACAGCATAACTTTGGAGGGATCCAGGCAAAATCATCTACTGATTCTGTTGCAGAAAATGTTGATTGTGACTCACAAGTAGACATTGTTTCTAGTTGGAGCATAGCTGATTATTTGCCAAAAGTGACTCAGGTTTACATTCCCCTTCATATCAAACTCCCCTAATTGGACTGAATTCATGTTCATCGCCAACATAATAAAACCATCTATATTCATTGAATGTATTAATTTATGTTTTTTTTTATTTACAGTTATGATTTACATTTTTTGGAGAGGGCTAAAACTATCTATATTCATTGAAGGTGTTAATTTATTTTTATTTTTTTTTACAGGACCATTTTGTTTTGATTGTTTCTGAATTCTTATATCTCCCATGGAAACATTTAAAAGCCCAAATTGCGAATTTCAACATCAGAAGAGATGCTACCACCTCTACTCAGTCAATTACTGTTTCAACTGCTGAAACTCTTGAATCCTCTGTTAACGAATATCTGAAAGACCAGGTAGTAGCATGCTCTGTGTATTTAAGATCAATTCCAAAAAGTTTTTCAATTGATTTATTAGTTATTGGATGGAAATACTTCACTTAATGTTGCAGATTAGCTGCTATTTCTCTGACAAACTCCTGAAGATTGTTTGCGATACACTTCAGCATTTTAAGGGAAAAAACAATGTTGATGTTGATAATACAGAAACTCATGTCTTCAAACATTTTGATTCCTCTCATTCAAACAAAGGCAATGCCGCATTAGAGTTTATTAAACATGTCTGTGCTGTACTTGCACTTGATCAGAATGTTCAAAATGATATCCTGGTTTGTATCCCCATTTCTCTTAACCTTGTTTATTTGCTGGTCCGCTTTTTTTTTTTTCTTTAATTGAAGATAGATCTCTAAAATTATCAGTATTTTTGCAACAGAGATTGAGGAAGAACCTTTTGAAGTTAGTTCGGGTGAGAGAGTTTGCCCCAGAAGCACAATTCTGTGACCCATGCCTATCTTTCACTCTGCCAAATGTAATTTGCAGGTATGCTTCTCTTTAAAACTGCAATTGTTTCATCATTTAGATGAAGGCTATAATTGGATGTCCTCAGTAGTAGGGGTGTCAAAACTGGGTTTCGGGTCGGGTTTGGGTTGATCCCGGAACTAACTAGGGTTCAAACATGTCGACCTTAACCCGATCCGGTTATGTAAACAGGTCAGAAATCTGGACCCGGTCCCGACCCTTTATTTTGGCGGGTTGACCCGACCCAACATGATTGACCCGGATAGCGATGGCTGACGGCGGGCCGACGCGAATGCTAGTGCGTGTGCGCGAGCGCAAGGGGGCGCGGGCAGCCTCGCGCACAACGCGGCCGATTGCTGACAGGCGCAGGTAGCGCGGTCAGCCGCGAGCAACTTCGGGCAGGTGCGGGCAGCCTCGGACAGGCGTGACGGGCAGGCTCGGGCAGCGCGGTCAGCTCATTTCAAACGGGTTTTCGGGTTGACCCAAAAGCCTGACGGGTCAACCCGAACCCGATCCGTTTTTCAAACAGGTTAAAACCAGGAACCCAACCCGTTTCAAATCTGGGTCGGGTTTTCAAATCCGGGTCGGGTTCAACCCAAAATTTTCGAGTTGGGTTTTCATATGGTATCAAATTTTGACACCCCTACTCAATAGTGTTGCTATAGGGCTATACCATGAATTTCATTTGTTTTCTATTTTTCTCTGAGATTGTAAATCCTCGTCTCCTGAACTTTGAGCTTTCTTCTTGGCAGCTATTGTAACGACTGCAGGGACCTCGACTTGTGTCGCGATCCAACACTCTTAGACCAAGAATGGCGTTGTGCCGTACCACACTGTGGGCTTCCATACGACCTTGAACAGATGGAGAATGCCCTCCTTCAGATCGTTCGACAGAGAGAAAGGCTTTACCATCTACAAGATTTGGTCTGCCTGAAGTGCAGGCAAGTTAAGGCCGTGCACTTAGCCGAGCAATGTGGGTGCGGCGGCCAGTTCAGGTGCGTCGAAGATTCGTCCCAATTCTTAAGCAAAATGAAGGTTATTATGAGCATCGCATGCCGCCATAAACTCCAGCTGCTCAAGGATTGCACCTCATGGATATTGGAAGTTAAGCAGTAACTGAAATACATTTTATGCATAGGCAATCTTAAGAATCTGCCTACCATGCAGCGGCGTGCGCTACATTTGATGTACAGATGTTCCCTTCAACATTTTAAACTATTTAAATTATGGTTTGTAACCTTATTTAGTTTAGAATGTATATTATTTATGTAAAAAACGAAAAAAATAAAAATATTCATATGGGCTGAAAACCTGGAATGAGAGGGAGGCAAAGCTTCCATTTTTTGCTGCAAGATAATTTAGCGTTTGAACTTTCAAATTATAAATTACTTCAAAAGATTTTTGCTTTGTTTGAGATTATTTTCTTACTACTTAAAATAATTTTTTTAATTTTTGTATTAAGAAATTATCTTAAGAAACAGTAAGAAAGTCTTATTAGGTAAGGTTCAAGCCACAGCAGCCCTTTCCTGCAAAGTCAGAAAATTCCAGTGGTGGTGCGTTGCTTAGAGGAGCAGTTTAGTGTTGCGGTAAAACGTCTATTCCAAACTGCTATTTCGTAATAATAACGAAAGTCTATTATTTCAACGGAGAATGCTTTTACTTTCTCTCGCCTGCACAAAAACAAATGAAGTTCATATTTAGCTATCGTTCTTGAAAAAGTCAACAAGGAGTAGCGTAGGCTTTTGAAAACATAGACCTTTTGAAAGGCAATTTTCATGGTTCAGGATTTGTATGGGACAGGTTTTTCTTTAACGGGAATTCACCTGCTGACACCCTCAAAAGGGTGTATAGTGGCATGATAAATTTTTGGTTGGCTTAGAAGAGACACTCACCTTAGAAATTTTTTAGCCTGCAATTGATTGGGCTCTACTTAAGAGTTGTTGTTGCTTGAAGCGAATCGAGCACGGATTGAAGGTTTCCAACCGTACTCACCCACCAACCAAACAAGCATTGGTGGGTTTTTTATTTATTTAATTTGAGTAGATCTCATCCAAACTGTCCATAATTTTAAAGTTCACGTAGCTCTTTTTTGTTGGTTAATTTTTTACATGAATTGTTAGTTTTTATGGTCATGCATATACGCTAATCATGAAGTTTAAATGTAAAAAAGTTTATATCTCATGTTTATTTCTTTTAAATTCATTAATGCTGGTGTTGGATTTTCTTACAAATCTTTACCTTTGGAAATTTATACATGCAATATAAGCATGTTGGGGAGCATGCATATACATTAAAATGAAATAAATATTAGCCGACCATATCAATAAGGAATTGAATACATCATTGTCCAGTTGGGGGGCAGTATCCTCCACCAAAATAAGGATGTTATCTCCAACAACCTAGATTTTGGTCACTACAACAAAACTTGAAGGTTCTTAAAAAAAAAAAAAAAAAAAAAAAAAACTTGAAGGTTTCATATCATTTTCAGAGATATTTAAAGGGCTTGGTAGTACTCAAATATCCTAGCTACTAACAAGACTAAGTAGCCTTAAAAAATGTACACAACTTGATAAAAATTTTAAAAATTATAGAAAGATCTTTCCAATAATCAAAGTGATTGCTACAAAAATCAGCAGATTGTTGGGCGAGTAAAATGTCTTATACGATATTGTTTGGACATCACTTGGGACAGATTATTATTCTCTTGTAATTGATGACTACTATTTCAGCTAACTTCATCAGATTGTTTTCTAATAAGATGGTAATTTTTCTTTGTAAGAAAAGCTTGCTTGAATGCAATTGTAAAATTACTTTATAAAGAAACAAAAAAACTGTAAATATAGTGAAACAAAAACAAGTAACACTTTAACTTTCCATTACATCTTACCTATCTAGTTTTTTACATTCCAATTAATATTAATCTTTATTTATATCTAATAAATAGTATATTAAATAAAATTCCTTACTTTTTCTAAGAGCCAATTTAACCTTAATCAGAAAATTATACAATAATATCTATATTCTTCAATTAGTTCTTAGCCTCATCCAACAAGCTTCTTTCACTATGACATAAAAGTTGTAGGTGAGCTTAGGTCCACCAATTCTAATTAAAAAATATATCTATTTTTTCTCAATAATTATCAAATTAAAAATTACAAAATAGTTTGCTTATTTGGCTCCTTATTATCATTATTTGATCAAAAGCTGTTGCTTGCAGTATATAAAGAGAAAAAATATGGAGTCCAACAGGTCGCTCTCACTCTCTCAGTGATTCCAGCTCTAACAGATTCCTGACATGATAGCCTTGGCGGGTTCCTTCACCTACAATGAGAAGTCTAATTTTATATTATTTTTTTCTTTTTATAAGGAAAAAATGTTTTCTCTTAATTAATTTTATTAACTGGCCATCATTCTTATTTCTAATTGAGCACCAAAGTACCAAATAATTCGCAAAAATTAATTTCAATTTTTTTTTTATTTTTATCATACTATTTTTATTTTATTATGTTAGCTTCTTAAGAGAAAATTTTATAAGATTATTGTGAGAGCTATAATATTTTATAATGCATAATATTCATAATTAAAAAAGAACAATAACAAGAATAGCAAACATGAAGTCCTTATCCCACTATGTGTGGTCGACTACATGAATCTTTTTTTCTCCATTGTGTCATGTTCAAAGTTATTTTTCATTTAAATCTAATACAAAAATGTCATTTATAATATTTTCTAACCAAGTCTTTTTAGTTCTACCTCTACCCTTCTTAACATAAGTCAAATATAATACATCTACTTTCCTAATTGGGTCATCGGAAGACCAACATTTTATGTGACCAAACCATCTAAGGCGACTCTCTCTTATCTTATCTTCCACTGGAGCTACTCTAACCTTTTCACATATATGTTCATTTCTTATCATGTCTCTAAGAGTAAGGTCACTCATCTCTGCAACACTTAACTTAATATTATGCTTCTTTTTTAACGGCCAACATTATGCACCATAAAGCATTGCAAGTTGAGCAGTTTTATAATTAAAAAATATGCATAAATTATTTTAAGTGATACAGAGATGGGGATGTTTATGTGGATCAGTGGCTTTACAGTTAGAGATATAATGTAAAATGAGTATATATGTGATAAGGTTGCGTAGATTCAGTAGTAGATAGATGATTCGGTCACAAAAAGTATTGGTCATCGGTGACTTAATTTGGAGAGTAATTGAATTAGATTCATAGCATGTTAAACAAATGAAGAGAGAAACCTAAAAAAATTTGGTTATAAATTATTTGAAATGATTTTTCTTTTTTTAATATGTGTATGAGAGTTTGACTCTTAATAGGGCAAAATAGAGAAAAAAAATTATGTAGCAGGCCAAATATATTGGGATAAAAATTTGATCTTATTTTTTTTTTTTTATATATTTGAAATTATTTTTTACACTTTTGTTATTTATAAAATAAATAATTATTTAGTCCGAGCAAATACTACTATTAAAATAACTAAATTTAACGTTATCCTCATGCATAGTGTGTAGGACAAAGCATTATTGGGTCTGCGGGACCCATTTAGAACAACTCACACAGGACCTACAAAACTCCACACGCACTAATTGCGGGGCCCACCATGTCCCCTAGAACAAAAACCAGTTTCAACACCCACAGGTACGAGTGACACGAGGATCTGATTAACCGCACCAAAAATTTTTTTTATATATATATTTTTTTTATTTTTTGATTAATCGCTCTGAATGAAGAGTGTTAGAATTCGTTTAGGGCATTTATTATTATTATTTTATTTTTTTTAATTATTATTGATACGCCGTTAAAAAATTATCTTAAACGAGTGCGAATCTCGATGCAAAATCAAGTTGAAAACTTCAAAAATTAATTCGGAGACCATCCGGACTCCGATTTCAGCAAACTTACAGTCGAACTGAGCGTCTCGGAAATACGAACCAGAAGAGAGAAGAAGAAGAGGAGAAAGGGGAAAAGGAGATTCCTCACCTCCTCGACCACCGCCGCCGGAGCTCTTCCTGCCGCCTGAAGACGCCGGAACTCTGCCGGATTTTCGGGAAACACCAGAAATTCGCAGAAGAAGAAGGAGAAAGGGGAAAAGGAGATTCCTCACCTCCTCGACCACCGCCGAAGCTCTTCCTGCCGCCTGAAGACGCCGGAACTCTGCCGGATTTTCGGGAAACACCAGGAATTCGCAGAAGAAGAAGGAGAAAGGGGAAAAGGAGATTCCTCACCTCCTCGACCACCGCCGAAGCTCTTCCTGCCGCCTGAAGACGCCGGAACTCTGCCGGATTTTCGGAAAACGCAGAGAATCTGCAGAATTTTGTAAACTTCTTGGGAGAAACAAATTGTATTCGGATTATCCCAATTTGTGGGACGAATCCTCCATTTGTAATCTACAAAAACACTAGTGAAACTTTACAACTGGGCGAGGCCCCGTGGTTTTTTCCCTTTTTGGGTTTTCCACGTAAAAACCTTGGTGTTCACTTTCTCTTTTCTGTTTGTGTGCGGAATACTCGTGCAACGCTAGGACGCGAATTTACAAACTCTACCGCTGCGTATATTCTCGCACGCAACATGTATGAGAGTTTGACTCTTAATAGGGCAAAATAGAGAAAAAAAAAATTATGTAGCAGGCCAAATATATTGGGATAAAAATTTGATATTATTTTTTTATGTTATATTTGAAATTCTTTTTTACACTTTTGTTATTTATATAAAATAAATAATTATTTAGTCCGAGCAAATACTACTATTAAAATAACTAAATTTAACGTTATCCTCATGCATAGTGTGTAGGACAAAGCATTATTTGCGGGACCCATTTAGAACAACTCACACTGGACCTACAAAGCTCCACACGCACTAATTGCGGGGCCCACTATAGCCCCAAGAACAAAAACCAGTTTCAACACCCACAGGTACGGGTGACACGAGAATCTGATTAACTGCACTGAATTTTTTTTTTTTATTTTTATTAATTTTTTTATATATTTTTGTATTTTTTTGATTAACCGATCTGAATGAAGAGAGTGTTAGAATTCGTTTTGGGCATTTATTATTATTATTATTATTATTTAACTATTATCACATTTTTCTCTTTGACAAAATATTTTTTTTTATTTTTCAAAAATTTTAATAAAAAATATCTTTTTAATGAAGGTTTACTGATTACTTCTTTAAGGTCATTTTTTTTTCAATAACTATTATATTCTAATATATAATGCAACTCATAAATATCTTTTTAATGAAGGATTACTGATTACTTCTTTAAGGTCATTTTTTTTTCAATAACTATTATATTCTAATATATAATGCAACTCATATTTATTTATTGGTTCAAAGCTTTGATTACTAATCAAAAGATTTTAGATTCAAATATATATATAAAAGTTATTTATCTCATAAAATTTAAAAAAGAAATAAAAAATTTATAGGTATTACTTATGTTCAAAATAAAATTAAGAAAAAACTGTCCAAAATAGATCCTAATCAAATTGTCTCATGAGCAAATTTAGATTCAATTTAAGATAGCAAATTACGCCTCAAATTCAAAAAATTAATCACTGAAGCTTGAGCTAACAAAGACTATTCATTAGTTCTTAAAAGATATTTTAACAATAACAACAACAAGTTTTTCATAGTATATGAGATCAGCTATATGAATTCTTTTTCTCTATTGTGTTATGTTAAGAGTCAAATTCTTATTTAAATCTAATAAAGAAAAGTCATTTCTAATATTTTCTATCCAAGTCATTTTAGGCCTATCTCTACCTTTCTTAACATAGGTCAAATCTATTACATCTATTATCCTAACAGGGTCATCGAAATGCCGCCGTTTTACATGACCAAATCATCTAAGGCAACTCTTTCTAATCTTATCTGTTAGTGGAGCTACTCTAACCTTTTCACGAATACGCTTGTTTCGTATCATATCTCTAAGATTAAATCCACTCATGCCCCTGAGCATCCTCATCTCAACAACGCTTAACTTTATATTATGCAGCTCTTTTAACGACCAACATTCTACGCCATAGAGCATTGCAAGTCTCACCACCAACTTATAAAATCAGCCACCTGAGCATCCTCATCTAAACAACACTTAACTTTATATTATGCTGCTCTTTTAACGGCCAACATTCTACGCCATAAAGCATTGCAAGTCTCACCACCAACTTATAAAATCAGCCACCTGAGCATCCTCATCTCAACAACACTTAACTTTATATTATGCTGCTCTTTTAACGGCCAACATTCTACGCCATAGAGCATTGGAAGCCTCACCACCATCTTATAAAATCATCCACCTGAGCATCCTCATCTCAACAACGCTTAACTTTATATCATACTTCTCTTTTAAGAGCCAACATTCTAAGCCATAGAGCATTACAAGTCTCACCACCATCTTATAAAATTTTCCCTTAAATTTGAGTGATACTTTTTATCACACAACTAACTCGAAGCATTCCTCCACTTCAACCATCCAATTTGAATTCTACGAATAATATCCTTATTTATTTCCCAATCATTCTAAATAATAGACTCAGAATATCTAAAACGAGTACACTTAACATAAAATATAAAATATTAAAATTCAACTGAAACTCTAGTTTAAGACAGATCAAATTTGACTAAACCTCTATTCAATACCAAATAATCAAATTTATTATCATAATAATAATGATTAACCAAACAATGAAGCCACCCACTAACTCAACCAAACTAACACCGCATTGGCTGTCAAATCCAGTTCCTTGATTTGATATCCCAAATGCGTTAGGTGGGCAAAGGCATTGCGGAGTTGGTAAAGCCAACATGGGGAGCTGTTGTAAATGATAAAATAAAATAACAAAGCCTTAAGAAGAAATTCAAAAAGAATTTCTTCTTTAATTTTCCAAAAGAAAGCCTTTCATAATAATAATATATCTTTATCTTTTTGCCTATAAAGCACGCCATGGCTTCATCTTCCCCAACGCACAAATAAGTTTCTCTTTGAAGGAAGACATGGCTGGTTTCATGGGAGCTCTGGTTGTTCTCTGCTTGGTGGTGGTGGCGACGGTGCCGGCGTTTGGGAAGGATTATACGGTCGGTGACTCTCAGGGGTGGACGAGTGGTGTGGATTATAGTACTTGGGCTTCTGGCAAAGTCTTCAAGGTTGGAGATTCGTTATGTAAGTCACTTACCAGCTTCTTTTGTAACTCACTTCCGGATTTTATTTTATATTTTAGAACCAAAAGAAAATTCACTTGCAGATAATATAAAATTTAATTGAAGGATCTGTTCTATGGGGAAAAAATTGGCCTTAGATGTATCAATGGAAAAAATGATAGGATGGTTTCATTATTTTTGGATTAATGCTTAGATTAGTGACACACTTAGGGTTCGTTTGGGACAGCTTTCTTAATGCTTTCTAAAATAAGGTTTTAGTTAAAAAATTTCTTCTATTAAAATTTTTTTTGATGAAAAGCTGTTTTAGAAAGTAATGAGAAAGACATCCCAAATGAAGTCATAGGCTTCATTTGGGACGGTTTTGTTACTGATTCTTAAAATAGCTTTTTAGTTCAAAAATTAAATTTTAATACTAAATGTTGCTTTAAGAAGAAGTAAGAAAGTAATTCCAAACGAAGCCTTAGGCTTCATTTGGGATGGCTTTCTTGTTACTTCTTAAAGCAGCTTTTTAGTACAAAAATTAAAATGTTTGTACTAAAAAATTGCTTTAAGAAGCAACAAGAAATCCGTCGCAAACGAAGTCTTAGTCTTGATTTGGGATAGCTTTTTTATTATTTTTTAAATAGTTTTTAAGTACAAAAATTTTAATTTAACGTAAATTTAAACTAAATCTAAAGATATTGAAGCACGATCCGGCATTAAATTCATTAGGAATTAAAAATATGCAAGGACTTTTTTTTTCCCACAAGAAAAAAAGCAGTGCTAGGACTCTGAATGCATCTGAACATCAAGTAGGAGTTGCCACATCACCAAATGCACAGTACATTGCATGATGTGGCGGCTCCTGATTGACTTTCCTATGCTTTCGGCGTCCGCACGTAATAATTTCTCGTTGCCTTTGGATTTGTGCTAAAATTAGTGTACTCCTTGGAAATTATTTGTAGTACTAATTGTAGCACAAATCCAAGGACAATGAATGTCGTTTTCAAATCATATGTATTATTTTTTAACACTAATCTCAAAGCAAATTCAACACAATGAGGCCCATCAGAATGCCAATTTTGTTGGGACATCAGAATACTATTTATGTTAAAAAAAAAAAAGGGTCAAGAGAGACTCTGTAGTTACACAACTCACCTTGGCCTATTGGTTGAGAGCTAAGGCTTTCAACTAAGAGGTCTAAGGTTCGAGTCTCTGTGTATGCGTTGTGTGTGTGAGTTTGCCTTAAATGGCCTAAATGTCCCAAAAAAAAAAAAAAAACTCTGTAGTTTATGTTTATGAAAAATCTAATTCCCTTTGGTGCAAATACTCTGTAGTTATGGGTTAAACTGCAACGTGAAACTAATCTCATCCCATCCGTGTGATGCATTTTTTACGGTTGTGATTGATTCCAATCTAATCAAAGAGACTGATTCAAACTCAAAATATCGAATTCGGCTATATTTTGAGCATTTTGAAGAGGTATCGATTTGTTTGATTTGGACAGAAATTACATTAATTTTGATGAAAACTTACTATAATTATAAAAAAAATTAAATACTATGAAAAATTAAGCTGAAAATGCAAAGTGATATGAAAAATTGAAGGATAATACCGACAAATAGGTCATTTGTTAATTTAAAATTATACAAAATTAAATAAATATATTTGAAATTATTAAATAAATATAAAATTATAAAAAAAATAAATAAATACATATATTGAAAAATTACATTAATATTATGATTATATGAATCAAATTAATTTAAAATAAAATATGCTCAAATTTTAATAAATCAATACTGAGCTGGAAGCCATCATCGCAATTATTAACTGAACCAGCCCATGTGACTGTTTTCTTTAAAATTAAGCTGGAACCGTTGAAATTGGGGTGCAGAGCACAAAATGTGCAGAGAACCTATGCTAATTAGTTAAATATTTGATTATCTAATTTGTGTTCTATAAGTTTTAGGTTCAGTTTGGGGAGAAACTATTCTATGCAATCACCGAACATCATTCAGAGAAAATTAAGAATGCATCACAAAAATAAGAATGCATCATCGAACATCAGTTAAAAAGAGTGACGAACGCCGTCCAAAGACGAATGAGAACATGCCACGTCATTTATTGTGTGTACCGCTTGGTATTCAGTTACGTAGGGCATTCTAATTCGCCTTTGAATTATTCAGAGACCGCACAAAATAATTTCTCCTAATTGGGACAGCTGCAATTTTTTATAAAGTTGATCGTAAAATTATCTTGAAAAAATAACTTAGTTATTTTTCTTCTTAAAAAAATATAAAATAATGAGAAAATAATTTTAAAAAAAAACTAGAACTAAATGAAATTATGATTACTAGTATATATGAACAATCACATGTTTCGCTCTTAATGCTCTTAGGTTTCGTTTGGAGTAGCTTTATTGTTGCTTTGTAAAATAGTTTTTTAATACAAAATTTTTTTAACTTAAAAATTATTTTTGAAAAAAAAAAAAGTTTTCTCAAATGAAGCCTAAATTTTAAATAATTAAGCTTATAAAAATTCTGCATACCATAACATAATAAATATAAAAATAAAATTCAAATAATTGATACATGTTTATTTACTTAATATCATTAACCTTAGTTTAACTTGATTCCTTATGTTTACCAATCATAGTGTTCACCTATAGTGGGCTCCACAGCGCAGAGGAGGTGAGCAAATCCGACTACGACTCTTGCAGTACCAGCAACGCCCTCCAGACCCACACCGATGGTAATACTAAGATAAGTCTCACCGCTCCCGGCTCCCGTTTCTTCATCTGCGGCACTGCCGGCCACTGCGCCAGCGGCATGAAGCTCGCCGTCACCGTTGCCAAAGCCAGCTCCGCCAGCCCGCCGACCGGAAGTTCGCCGACAACCCCTACGCCGTCCGGAGGATCATCGACCTCGCCTCCCTCCACCCCTAACTCTCCTTCGCCGCCAGGACCCGCTGGCGGCAAAAGCGCCGCCGGCTTCAGCGGATTCCGCGGTGGCGATGCAGTGGTTCTTGGTGGTCTGATTGGGCTTGGACTTGTTGTCATGGGCTAGGCGAGAGGCAGTGCGGTTTCTATGGGCTTAATTGTTTTTAATGGGCTTTTCGCTTTAGAATGTGAATTTTATGTTGTTTGTTAGATGTTATGATTTGGAGATTAACGAGACCTTTGCAGCCTTCTTTTTCTGTAATTTTGCTTGCTCGGTATTTATTTTTGCTTTTTTTCTGCTGTAAGAAAATGAGCCCTTATATGTAAAAGAAATTTTTTTTGTCGTTCTTAAAATAAAGGGCTCTGCTCTACACCTGAAATTCTCTCTTCAAGTAATCCTACGCTTATAACTGAAGGATATATTATTATAGATAGTATTACATTGGAACAGAAATCTCCTTATAAATTCATTCAAATTTTATATGAAATTGATGCTCATACTTTAACTGCATTTAAAAGTAGCAAGAAAGTTGTCCCAAACACTTTAAAAAGTAGTAAGAAAGCCGTCTCAAATAGAGTTGTTACTTGTTATAATTATTATTGAAATTTTAATTTGATCTATCATTATTTGGATGAATTATTCTATGCGGATGTTGAACATTGCCTAGAGCCCAATGAAAATGCACAATATCACCCTTACTCGGTACTGATGCTTTGTACTGCTCTGTACCGAGCTCGGTACTACTCAGTATTGGATGACGTGGCTGCACCCGATTCTCCTCTGGATGGTAAGTTGTGTCTGGTGTCCGCACAGATAATCTCTCCATTATTTGGGAGATCAAATAGAGATATTTGCGTTATGACATAATCATTTTTGTTCATAATAGAGTCGTCGATAATGTAAATGAATCAAGCTGAATTGTGATTGTGCACCAAAAGTGTTTAGATTCATTAAAGGGTTTTCAAACCTGCTTAGAAGTAGATCTCCTTTAAATAATCATTGAGATAAAAAGTCAGAGAAAACAACTATAAAAATTACTCTCATCTATTCATTCACTCTCTCAAATCTACTCCTACCTCTCCCACAATATTGACTATTTCACCTATATCTAATTCGATGAGTAGAGGTAATTTAATAACAGAGTATGAGATAATCCAATGAAAATTGACTTGATTCATGAAAGTAGCAATATAGGAGCGCCATTAAATATGATGAAAATTCCGCTTCGCTAGCCTAAACGAAATCCAGCCAACATATAAGCTACTCTTTTGATTAGAAGTTAAGAAGACATGACATGAGGGTATCAATATTAGACACGACCTAAAAATTTGAATCTGACTCAAAAAATCCGGGTGAGGGTTAACCTTGGCTCGAAACGTCAGTTTTGAGTTCCGAAATTCAACCCGTTTGAAAAAATAGGTCGGGTCTGGGTCAACCCGCAAACCCGAACTGACATGGAAACCCTCAAGTCGCATCCGCGTCCGCATCAGTCCGTCATGTTTCGGCATCGTATGAGCCCGTCCGCCGTCCGCAAGCATCCACCGGAGGTTGCCCTTCATCGCGTCCAGATGTTCACCCGTCAAGGCCGTCATCACGTCTGCATCTCGCAAGAGTCGCGAGACATAGGTCCTAGAAGGCTAGACTGCGAGTAGGTAAGACCCGTCGTTGCCTTGTCGTTTTCCGCCGTGTTGCCTCGCCTGCTGTCGTCGTGGTGCCACCTCGCTTTCCGTCGTCAACGGAGTTTGCGGGATATGGCTAAATAAACGCGCGAATGAAAGAAAGCTCTTGTCGTCGATTCGTCAAGTCGTTCCTTACGAGTTGTGTCGGGTTAAGCCGAACCAGAAGCGGGTCATGTTCGGGTTCGAAAAACAAACATGTTTGCAAAAACTGATCAGTTCGGGTTGACCCGAATAGTGTCTAGTTAGTTTCGGGTTCTACTAGAACCCGACCCGTGACCCGAAATTGACACCCAGTCTTGACATAAGGACAAATTCACATGCAAAGATGAAACGCATATTCATGCATGTTTAACAAAACTCTTTTTAATAATTTATGATTTATTTGAGACGACTTCAACTTTTTATAATGGTATTATAGATAAAGCAATTTTTTTTTTAAAGCTTTTGTAGAAAATAACTTCTTAGTATAAAAATTTCGTTATAGCAGCGAAAAAGTATTGGCCAAAAAGACATAGTGGTTGCGATCTTAAAAGCAAAGCAATATGAAAGTTGTCCCAAGTAAAGCAATATTTAACTCTCTTTTTTTTTTTTTTTTGGATAAAACCCACCGATGGGCTTACATGTTAATTAATCAAAAAAGGAGTACAAAGTCCTTAGAGTGACCTCCAACTCGCTAATGCTCGAAAGTGCTACAGAAAAAGTCAAAAAGAAACCTAAGATACATATATCCATACTAATCACAAATACAAAGCACCCTAATAACATTATAAGATCAAAAAAAGGAAACGAAAAGATACATCCAACTCAGCACCGCCTTTCTAGCCATAATAGGGTCCTACACAAAACAAGAACGAGTCTCCAAAAACCTTCAAAAGAGGCCTGCAAGAACATTAAACAAAAAATTAAAAGCAAATGTGTTCCAATGAATCGACAAACTGTATTGATTACCCTCAACTAGAGGGTTCAAATTAGCCACATAAATAAAACCAGTAACCTGTTGTACCCACATATTCCACAAAAAGCTAATCCAAGTGTTCAGAAATTCCTGATAGGAGAAGTCAAAAAAACAACAATTCCAACACATAACAGAAGAGCAATAACCCACTGGAATTAGGTGGAAATAAGCATAGGTCCCAAAATAACAATAGTAATGGTTCACAATGTTAGCAAGCAAGGACCAAAAATTCCCCGGCATACAACTACGGCTCATGGCAACAAACAAATCCTGATAGGAGAAGCCAACAAAACAGCAAAGTATTAACCCACCAGAAACAGGCAGAAATAAGCGGAATTCACCCAATAACAACAGTAATGGTTAACTATGTTAGCAAGCAAAGACAAAGAGTTCCCCATCAAACAACCAAGGCTGCTCAAGGCATCAACCAAAAACTGATAGAAGAAGCCAAAAAAAGTACAATACTGAGATCAATCGTATGTGACAGCAGGATCATAGACATCATTGTAAAATGCTAAAATGTTAAAAAAGATCAACCATCAACTTCTTAATGGTCTATTCATAATGTTGTCAATTACATAATATTGTCATTCTCCAAGTTTTAATATTCAAAAATGAATGCAAAGATTAGTGCTTTAAATAAAACAAAATTATAGAGAGATGTTGTGATTGATTGTAAAGAATAAAGCTTAAATCATTCATACTCATATATTGGAGACCAAGGAAAATGATCATACATAGAAAAAATAAAGTAGGATACTAGGATGAGTTAAAAGATAATCCGCATGTTTGAATGCACAAATGATTAGTGAAGTTAGGGGTGTCAAAATTAGGTCATGGATCGGGTTTGGGTCGAACCTGAATTGACCCAGGTCTAAACGGGTCAACTTGAACCCGACCCGTTTTTGCAAACATATTAGGTTTTTAATATCAACCTGACCCGCACAGGTTACTCTGTTGACCCGACCTGACCCGAGAACTTGACAACGGCAATGGCAGTTGCAGCGGCTCAACAACGCCGCAACCGGCATAGCAACAAGGCAGTGGCGGCGGCACGATAGCGGGAAACAGACGTGGACACACTGCATTGGCAGCTCATAAGCGAATCGTGACAGCGATAACAGCGACGCTGCAGCAGGAGACGCGACGGGCAACGCTAAGAGATAGCGAAGGGACGAACAAAATGAAGAGATGACAACGTGACTTGACTCAAGCAAGGCGACGCTATGGGCAACGCGACAAGCAACAAGGTCACTCAACGAGGACTAGGCGCGTAGCAGATGCGGGCAGACACGTTTCCGAGTCAACCTGAACCCGACCCGTTTTTTCAAAGGGGTCGAATCCGGGAACCCTATCTTGACCCGTTTCGAGACCGGGTCGGGATTAACGTAAAATTTTCATTTCAGATTAGAGTCGGATTTTCGTGTCGTGTCAAATATTAACACCCCTAAGTTAAGTATACTACTTAATGCTTTAAGATTTCTCATCTTCTTGGAGATGACCAGGGTTCCTCTTACATTGGCTTGCTAAGAAATCCCTATAACTTTAAAATTAACAACATGCTTGGTCGGCTCAACTTAGTGGAAGGTCTGCTCAGATGTAAGAGAAATCAAGATCTTCTCAACTAGCATTCATGCCAAAATTATTTTTAAATTTATTTGCTAAGCACTCAATCCTTCATCATCATCTGATTTGACAAACACATCTCCAAGAACAATCACGTGCTAAAGGTGTAAATGAGTCAAGAATTTGTTTAATCAATCTAAACTTGTTTAATTTATGCAGAGCTCGAACTGGAACTTCAACTCGACTCGAGCTCCTTTACTTAACTCGTCTAAAAAAATTTTAGTCTCAAGCTCGTTAAAAATGCTCGAGTTTGACTCGACTGCTCGAGCTTGACTCGTCAAAATATATTTTAAGTTAATTGAGCAGGTCAACGATCTTACGAACCAAGCCAAGCTGAACTCAAGATTTTCCAACTTATGGCTCAGTAAACTCGGCTCATGAACTTATTAATGAGCTGAATTCGAGCCGGCTCATAAAGAAAGTTAGTAGCAGCGGTTTTTAAATGTTGTGTTTTAATTTTTTTAGTAGCGATAATATGCATAACACCCCTACAATCGGTTGATATAATTAAAAATTATGTTAAAAACAGGACTGATTAATATTATAAAATATGATGATAATGAAGATAGCCTAACTTACATATTGAATTTAGATCGCATAATATTGCCGCCATCACTTCCACATCTAACTACCTTTTATGACCGCCTACTTTACTTTTAATAAGAAAATTTCAATTAGAAGTTAAAAGAATATTATTATTTAAAAATATTTGGTTTTAAAGGAATTATTTAAATAATCCTACAATTGAACCGCTCAATTCAAAAAAGGGTGAACCGGTTCAATGGATTATCGATCGAACTAGTGGTTTTAATCGGCTCATTTCAGTTTAATGCAGAGCATGATTTTAAGATTAATTTAACTGGTCATAAAACTGGTTCAAGATTGAACATGGTGATAAGTGATTCGGTCCGATTTTCAAAATTATAAATATTTTTTATTTCTTAACAAATAATTCCAATCAATTCAAAAAAAAATCCCAGAATAATAGATCAAAAATTGATATACACATATATATATATATATA
>NW_021319309.1:3208056-3222985 GCF_001605985.2 Dendrobium catenatum | reverse complement strand
TGGAATCCACTTCCACGCATACCGGACAGGCACGGACCAACCTCCGCCACCCACACACTCCTCCTCCGGCACCAATAAAACGCGGTGCCCACCGTGCACAGGCCCCCACCGGCCACAGGCCGCGGAACCCTCCTCCAGACTGGACGAGAGCGCGGCTAACTCCTCCTCCAGCCGCATCCCCCAGCCTCCGGCACTGCCCTCCAGCCTACCCCCATGCACCACTGTACTTTGGCCTTTCCCTGTCTCCACCGATTCACGGCCGTCCCCATCTGCAAAGTCACCTGCGCCGGCGCCTTCTGAGGGACGAACAATTGAGAATTACTCCGTCGGGGTTAGTATACGCTCGGTAGAGCCAGCCGACGAGCAATCTACCACCCACGGCGCCCTGACGGTCGGCCGCCAACGGACGGAGTCAGAGTTGCGTTGGCACCTCAGCAGGATTTGCGCGGCAGGGTTTGCCTTCTTCTTCTGTAGGTGAGAGGCCGGAGAAGATGGAGTTTTATTATATCTGGTGATGTAGATTAGTTTAACAATCAATAAATGTTTTTTATGGGTCTTTGAATTATTCGTTGATATTTGGGCGGATTTAGGAGAAGTATCAGATGTTCTGTATTAGTTAATTCATATTTTATTGTTTTTATTTTTAATTGATTTTATGATGGATTTTATGGATTATGATGAGCATTCAATTTTATGTTACGAAATTCTGTTATCACCATATGTTTCACTTTTGTTTTTAATCCAATAAAAAATGGAGGATGATTTTATAATGCTTTCCTGTATTAACATATTTTGTTATTATTATTTTTAATATCTTAGAATTTTGAAATTCCTATAAAATTTTAAAGTTAGTGAGGGTTTTATTTATGGGACGGCTTTTTCATTGCTTTATTTAAAATGAGGAAGTTTTTCTAAGTACTATTAAATTTTAATTTTTTTTTACACTAAAGTAAAAGCCTTGTCCCACAAAATAATAGTCCATAATCTAAGTCTTGGCGTTTGAGAATAGATTTTTTGTCTGCCTTTCTAAAACAGGGCTTTTTTTTAAAAATTTCTAATTCAAGAAATTTATGAAGCGATTTATGTTAAAACTAAAAACAGTCTTAGAAAGCAATAAAAAAGCTATCCCAGATGAAGTCTAAGTTTCGAAATGAAATACTTACATATATACGATAATATATATATATATATATATTATATTATATTATATATAATTTACTAAAATACTAGTGTCTATTCAATTTTTCTTTGATCTATTATTCTGGAATTTTTTTGAAATGATTGGAATGTCTTTTGTTTAAGAAATACAAAAATCTTTATTAATGTTTGAAAATCGGACGAATCAACTTATCCACCAATGTTCAAGTTTTGAACCAGTTTATACTGACCAGTTTAAATTAATCTTAAAATCATGCTCTGCACTTAAACTGAGAAACGAGCCGTTAAAACCATACAAGGGTTCGATCGATATTCCAATATGAACCAGGTGGTCACCCCTTTTTTGAATTAAAGAGCTGGTTAAAGCTGTAGGGTATTATTTTAAGATAATTCCACTTTAAAAAAATTAAAGTATTTTTTAAGTAATATATGAATTCGCTGTTAATTCTTATGTGAAATTGTTCTTATTAAAATTAAAGTAGGCGGTCATCAAAAGGTTAGTTAGGAGTAGTGCGAAGTGATGTGCGGCAATATCTCATGCGAGTCTATAATTCAATTATGTCAAGTTATGGCTATCTTTCGCATCCTATCATCCCATCAAGTTTTGTAATATTACTCAGTCTCCTGTTTTTAACATAATTTTTACTTTATCACCGATATGTAGGGGTGTGTTAATGCATATTATTGCTAACGTAATAAAAAGTAAAAACACAACGCATTAATCACAACGTTAAAAAGAGCCGTTGCCTGATTAAATTCCTTCAATGAGCCGGCTCGAAGTTCATCTCATATATGACGCTTCATGAGCCGAGTTTATGGGCCAGATAAGGTTTGCAAAAACGCATATTTGAAGTTTAGCCATTCGGCTTGGTTCGTGAAAGTTTCTCGTTGACTCTGCCTCATTGCTGTGTAAAGCGTAAAATCTAGTTATGGGTCTTGACCGATTCAAGCTCCGAGCTGTCAGAGTCCAAACTCGGAGCATTTGTTAAACGAGCTCGAGACTAAATTTTTTTTGACACGGAGCTTTAGATTCGAGCTTCATAAATTTGAGCTCGAGTCGAGTTGAAAATGTTTCCAGTTCCGATGCTGGCTGCATAAATTAAACAGCGCTAGATTGATTTAAACAAAATACTTAAGGCAGCATTTACAGCCTTTATGCACGTGATAGTTCTTAGGAGATGCGTGTGTGTTATCAGAATGATGATGGAAAGGATTGAGTGCTTAGCAATAAATTTAAAAGATATTTATGGGCAATGAATGCCTAGTTTGAGAAGATATTGATTTCTCTTTTCATTCTGAGGCAGACCCTTCCCACTAAGTTTGGAGCCGACCAAACATGATATGGTTAATTTTTCAAGTTATAGGCCATGTATCTTAGCAAAGAAACAATGTTAAAGAGGAACCTGGTCAATCTCCCATGAAGATCATAAAGAGGATCTTAAAGCATTAAAGTTAGATACATTTCACTGTAGGGGAAGTGTTAATATTTGACACGCACAAGGATGAAAATCCGGGCTCTAACTCTGAAATGCAAAAATTTTACGTTAGTCCGACCGGTTTCGAAACAGTGGTCACAGATAAGGGTTCGAATTCAAAACCCATTTGAAAAAACGGGTTGGGTTCGGGTCTGACTAGGAAATGTGTCTGCCTGCATCTACTATGCCGCCCAGGCACCGCGTATGATTGACCTTGTTCGCTGTTGAGATTGCCCATAGCGTACGCCGATCGCGCGAGTCAAGTCATCGTTGGCCAATCTCTTTCGGTTTTGTTCGTATGCTTATGAAACTCCATGACTCTTACGCGTTGCCCGTGGCGCATCGCCAATCAACATCTCCCCGCTGGCAGCGTCGCAGTATCGGGCTGTGGCAATTCGCTTTGAGCTGCGTTGCAGTGTTTCCACGTCTGTGGTGCCGCGCTATTTATTGGCTCGCCGCAACTCGCCGTTTGGTTCTAATGTTGTTGCGGCATTTTGCTGAGAGCACGCTGACAACTATGAGCATTAGGCCATTGTACAGGTTGCGTGGTTCAGGTCGGGAGTCAACACCAATAACCAGTGCGGGTTGGGTCCGGATATAAATAAAACCTATATAATGTATTGGAAAAATGGAGTGCGTGGAGGGTTGCGGTATCTGAGTGTGACCCAGTTTTGTAGACTTGGGGTCAAATTTCAAAAGTTCGAAGCCGCAAACACGATTCTATGACCTAATTTGACATCCTAACTTTCACTAATTCATTTGGTATCGTCTGGGGTTTTTTGGGTCCTTAGCTTGCTAAACAATTGTGAACCATTATTTTGTTTCTATATGGGTGACTCCTATGTTTTATTTCCGGTGGAGTGGTGGATACGGGTGGCGGGTTGCCGGCAGGTGGAGTGGTGGGTGCCGGAGGTGGGTTGCCAGCGGGTGGTGCGGTGGTCGCCGGGGGTGGAGTGTTGGAAGGAGGGGTGTTGGCTGGAGGAGGGTTGTTAGTGGGGGGAGAATTGGCCGGCGGAGTATTGCCGGCGGCGGGAGGAGTGGTGGTGGGAGGGGAAGGGGGCTGCTGGGCATTAATGTGGATGGAAAGAAGTGAAAGGGAAATGGTTAGAAACAGAACTAGAGAATGCAGAGCCATGGCTTTCCTCTGTTCTTTGATTACAATTCTTCTCTCCTGTCTTGTGATGAGAGGAAGAAGATAGAGAGGAAGAGGAAACGAGATGGAGAATGAGGGAATAAGGCATTGATTTGTTGTTATATAATGTGTAGCTGAGAGAGTTTAAAAAAAAAAAAAATCTCCCCATCCCTCTTTGGCTATTTCCATTGCCACTCCCATCCCACCAATTAAAATTATATTTAACAATTAATACACTCTCGTTTTATAATGTAAATTATTAAATTTATGTAGCAATAAAAAAATTATTTCAAATAAAGTTTAAGATTTTACTTGAGACAATTTTTTCATTGCTTACATTTTAGGAAAAAAATAATCATTTTAAAATTTTTGTATTAAAAAATTGTTTAAGAAATATTAAAAAAGTCGTCCCAAACGAAGTCTAAGATATTGTTTGGGATAACTTTTTTACTACTTTTTAAGCAGATATATAGTACAAAAATTGCTTAAATTAAGGCTTCATTTGGGACATCTTTTTTGTTGTTTCTTAAAGCAGTTTTTTGGTACCAAAAATTAATATTTTTATACAAGAAAGCTGCTTTAAGAAATAACACGAAAGTCATCCCAATTGAAGTCTAAAACAAACTGTACCTAAAATTGCTTCATAAAGTAATAAGAAATTAAGTCATCCCAAAAAAAAAGCCTTTTATTAATTTTTAAACTAGTGCTATGTATAAAAAATTCATATTACATTAAACTCAAAATAAATTTAATTATTTTTCAATCCGATCCTAATAAAAGCCATAATTTTTTTCTAGCAAGTTTCATATTTTTAATTTTGGAGACGAATAGAAATATTTGAATAAAAGGAACATGCAAACAACTATGTAGAAGATTAATATATGAGACACTGATCCGAAAGCAAAGTCCAACCTAACCTTAATCGGCCATGAACATTGTGGAAGAAACCCTAACCGCTTCCTTTTCTTCCTATTAATTCTTAGCTGTCGTTGCTTCATATAGATTTTATCTCTTTCACTGTTGTCACATATATGATTGCGAATTCGTACTGAAATGCTATGGGTCCTTTTATTTAAAGGGAAGTAAAGCTTTCTTCTAAGAATTGCTTCACTGTAGATTCTATCTATAATGGAAAATATGAAGAGAGATGTGATGCTGATCTTTAGTGGATGGATACATGCAACAACTAATTCTAAAATTTTGTTTCATGCATGTAGCTTTAATGCATGAAAGGGAAATTAAAAAATCATAATATTATGATATAAATTATGTATGAATAAAATGAGAAATTGCCATCACTAAAAAATGAAGTTTTACTCGGCAGTTAGTATCAGCATTTTTAAAACCGTTGCAAAAATAATTTATAAAAACGATTTAAGCCGCTACTTGTATAAGCGTATAAGTGGTTTAATCCTCCCACCAGATGAATTAATCGCTCTATTCTCATCTCTCCCACGACCGCCTCCTCCCCATAACGTTAAGCTCGCACTCAAAAACTCCAGCCAACCTATCTTATTCATTCGGCCAGCCTCTCTTCTCCCGCCGCTATAATAATATCGTTGTTGATCCTCCTACCATGCCCTAGCTTGGGTGAATAGCATGTATTTTATCTATTTATTTTTACATAATATTTATTTTATAATTCTATAAATTTGTTTCATGGATATAGCTTTAATGCATGAGAGGGAGAAAATAAGAATATTATTATGATATAATTTAATGAGAAATTGCTCTAAATTAAAATTTTTAAACTGAAACTCAATATCTCTTTTTTAGGTCATCGATCAATTAAGACAAATTCACATATACAAGCTTCAATTTCAACATCTCCTTTTTTTTGTGGATAAACCCACATAAGGGCATACAAGATAATAATAAAAAATGGATACAAGCCCTTAAAGAATCAAAAGCTCGGCTAAAAGAACAGCATTTGAACAAAACCTAATGAGCATAGGATCCTGCTAAAACAAGAATACAAATGGCATAATGAAAACACAAAAAGAAAACTAAAAAAATACAAAAAAGCCAAGGGAAACCCCAACATGATCAGCAGAAAGCCAACATCAAGCAACATCACATCTGGAAAAGACAAAATAGTCTGCACAAACACAGCAGGAGACAAAGCAACCAGGCAACCAAACGATCCAGCCAAGCAACGACACCCCAGCCAAAGAGACACAAACCCAAAACATAGGCTCAAAACTCAAAATCTCTTGGTTGGGAGCTGGGGGGCATTTAGGCCAATTAAAACAAACTCTCACACACATTACATATGTAAATTTTGAACCCAATACTTCATGATTAATCGTCCCAACCAATAGACTAAGATAACATGCGTTTTAATAAACCCTTGACAAAAGCATAATTATTTTAAGAGTCAAACTTTGCTTATTAAGAATAGTGTACGTATTATATTGCCAAATTTATTGCAGTGTGTCAAAGAAAATTGGGGGTCATAAATAATAATTAATTAGTTTGTTAAATTAGGAGATTATAATAATTAATACTCTTTAATGGGCTTGCTTAGAAAGAAATGGAACAGTTGTTAGTTAATTCTTTTCAAAATGCTTAGTTAGCTAATCACTGTCAGATTATCTTTGTGGCATCACTAAAATTAATGCATCATTAAAAGTTCCTCATGAAAGATAATTAAGATTTTTTTTTTCTGAAAATTAAAAAAATCATGTATTGTGATTTGAACTTTCATAAATCATGAATATTAAGATCATCCCCCTAAAAGATCCTTTAATGATTTATTTATGTATTTTTTATTTTTAATATTTAATTTAAGCCTTATTTTTTATATTAAAAATAGTTGATAACTTCGAGCTTGTTACATATGGACCACCTAATCTCATAAATAATAGTTGTTTTTTTTTTTCTAAAGATTTAAGACATTATCATAAAGGTTTAGTGAATATGTTCAAGAAGCAACAAATCATCTTAAAATATTTTATTCTATTTGAACCAAGAGAATGTTAGTCTATCGTTATCAATACGTTCATAAGTTCATCGCTTATAATGCGGTGCTTTCATATTAATGATAAATAATATTATCAGTAGTGAACACTAATGACCAACATCATTGACCTAGCTCCTTGGTTAGAATGAGTTCAAGCAAGTCATTTATGTCAGCACATTGAAAAGATGTTATCGACTTCCCCCTAAGAATTTATTAGCTAGTACAGGCGCTTGCTGGGGTTCCTCATCTAATAGGAGTTGCCTGGTCATCCATCATTGAATGTCATTTTGTTAGAATAATGCATGTTCTTTCGAAAGAAATGTGATCAATTGATAATAATATAATCATAGGATATAATGGTCTCTTATGTTAATTATAAAAATATTTCAAAAAAGAATATAATTCACTTCATCAAAACTATAAATGTATTATCATTTGAAGTTTTGTCTATGAAAGTTTTTTTTTTTTTATGTCACTTATGATATGTCAATGATTATCCTATCACTGCATCAATGATGTCGAATTCATATGATGACACTAATTTTTGCTACCCTCTCCACTTAAGATGGGATGATTCTCATAACCAATCGACGCACAAACTACTACCATAATAGCACGTTCAAATTAGTTGCACATAATGACAATGATTATGTCACGCACGACCAAATGACTATTGAACAGCACTCATCGCTCATTCAAAGTCATCTTACTACCATAATTGTCACATCTTACTAAAATGTTTTTTTGGGAAATAAATATAAATGTACATTAATGCTTTGAGTTATAGAATTTGTTTTCGTTGTTTATATTCATAGATGATATTAGATAGCTCTTGTTTTTTTTATGTTAAAAGATAATTCTTTTAAATTAAATTCTGGAGCATCATAATATCTACTTTATATATTTGGCCCACCAAAGCTAAATAGGTTCATTTGGGTTACATTGGGTCAAAGGGTCCAATCAATCTTAATGAAAGGTATTTTTTGCCCTATTGTGTTACTAATAACCTATTATGACATATTTGAAGTAGAGCAATTCATCAAATTCTATGGTTTGAGTTTAATTAACCAAATTAGGTTCTAATATGTTAAGCTATGATTGAAAAAAAGGTTTATCTTACTACAATGGTCAACTATGGCCAACTCAAACATCATTTGGAGATATACACTCTATGAAAGAGGTTTGGCAAAGTAATTGGACTATTTGGATCAAAATCACCAAATGAGCCCATCTGTGGTGATATTAGGGCTAGTGGTATAAACTATTCAAGTCAAGCTCGAGCCACCTTAGACTTGAGCTTGAGCTTAATTATAAAAGAGAGACAATCAATCATATTTAAGTAGATATTATAATAACATAATAAAAATATGAAAATTAAATGAGACATAATATAGAATCACTTAAAATAAAGGAAAAAAAAATATAATTATTAAATATTATTAACAACTTCATATATACTTTCCTTTACTCAGCCCTCCCCTCCCCACTATTATGTTTCGTGTGGGAGAAGGAGTCGAAAAAGAGAAGAAGGGAAGGAATAGAGAAGAGGAGAGAAAAAGATCTTCAATGCTTTTCCATCCGTCGCTTCTATTATAAAAAGTATTATGATCGACGTAAGTGACTATATTTTTACTTTTATTTTCGATGATTTTGATTTCTATGATTTTAATCTTTTCAAATTTGATAAAAAAAATATATTTTTTTTCTAATTTATAGAGTTTTTATCTTGTAACTTTTTGTGAATGATATATAAAATTTTCATGAGTATTTTGACTATAATATTATTGAATTTCACCTAGAAAATTGGAAGTTATGATTTTTTGAAGTGAATATATAGTATTCAAATTTAATAGATTTTCCTGCATCATGGATTATTGCATTTCATACATGATATTGATTTATATTCCATAAAAAGATGATATGACTAATATGAGATAAATGTAGCATTTGCATGTAAGCAATGAATGTTATCTGTTAACAATATAATTGATATAAGGTGACTCTTAAAACATAATATCCTACGTATAAGGGTGGGCTAACATGCTTTCCTTAAAAAAATTGGTTTATGTTGTGATCCTACTTAAGTCCTATAACTGATTGACCAAATTATGCTAACTAATAGAGAGTATCAATTTTTAATGATTTATTGAAAGTCACATGTGAATTAATTAACTTAAGGTAATGAACTATAATGATAAGATAAGAAATGATGACCAACTTATTGATAGTTGAGGTGGAATGATGAAAACACCATATTATAAAAGCTGGATGTCATGCATTGCTCTTCATAATTACATTCACAATTACATTTATATGAGTGTATTAAGCTATTTTTATGGATACAACTGATATAAATTTGATTTAATTAACATTGATATGAATACAATAATATAGCATAACATGTTAATATGTCCTATTGATTAATAGTCGTTTTTACCAATTTTTTTATATTTGATAGACCTCTTTTGCCTTTACTAGTCATATTAATTCCACTTGATTGATATTGGCTTTGTAGATTGCTTAGTGTTTACACCAATTGCTTGATATTAACATTGACTAGAACGGGTATATTGATTCTTTGACTTGCATTGGTAAATTTTGGTTACTTGTTGGGCATTTATACTCATTATGTATTCTTTATATGATTTCAGGTAAAGATAAGAAGCATGCTGTGACGCCCCAGGCATCCATAGTGAAAGGATTCGTCTGACATTCTGATCGAACTCCATTCCAGTTGCCTTGCTCGGACCTGAAATTTTAACAATAGTTTAGTTCTACATTCAACCCTTTTGTGTTATATATAATCTTTTGTAGTGTGTAGTGGCCATTGTATATATTATTTTGAATTTTGGACTTTGTAACAAAAAATGTAAATATTGACCCTAAAAGTATAATTATATTTGTCTTTGTTTATGCTTTGCTTGAATGCAATAAGTTCGCTTTAGTTATCAATGATCTGGTAGTTAAAGAATTGAAAAGATAAAATGATAATAAAGAAGAAGATAAGTGAAATTTTTCTACTTTAGATCTCAGGGCGTGACAATTACACATACATTGCACCAGTATATCATTGAACTTATGAGAAAGAAATTATAGGCTTGTGCCACCAACTACATCCACTAATACTATTTAGGATTAAGCTTGAAGGGCGGTCTACCTTAAAACTAACTAAGTTGAAACTTATTAAAACAAGGTTAACATAATTTGGAATTTAATGATCCAAAGGGTTCATCCTCTTAAAATTCTCAAATATAATGAGTTTTTCAAACATTTATTACATATCAAAATCATATCATATCATGCAGATCGCATGGCATGAGACCTTTTTATGATGCCTCCATGTGCTTCCCATGATAGAAAGAACCTGCATAATTTTGGCTCAGATGATAAGAGATAGAGAGGTCCACAGTCATCCTCTTTAATTGCATGAGGAGACTTCATATCTCTCACTCTTTCAGCATGAAAACGGTAAATATGCAATTCAATTATAGCTAAAGTAGCATCGTACTTTTCAACTGGGACAATTTTTTATTACAAAATTTTTTTGCATTAAAATTTTGATTTAGAAAATTGTAAAAAAGCTGCTCTAAATGAAACTATATTATCTTATATTTTGTATAGAAAATGATAAGTGAGGTGGAATTTATGAAAAAAAAATTATGAGGGTATTTTAATGTAAAATATATCATGATGGGATTTTTTTTTTTTGACATGCATCTTTAATTTAATATATCATATATTATCTCATAGTGAAATTTAAATATTAAATAATTTAATTTAATAAAATCTATTTATTTATTTAAATTATTAAATAATATAATTAAACTATTATATATTTATGCATATAATCATATATTGTGAATATCTAAGAATTTGGTTTTAATATTTAATAATTTTGTTTTATTTATCTGATAGTTTAATTAAATTATTAGAAACATATTTAAATTATTAGAAAAATCATGACAATAATTATTACAGAAAATTCATGAATAATTTATTTTTAATTTGTTATTTATCATTCCTAAGATTATTATTTTGCCTGTACCGATGGAAAAAATCAAATATCTTGTTCTTTATTTAATAGCCCGTTCACGTACTCATCTAGCCCAGGAGACGTGCAGGGCAGTGGAAGTGGAGTGGAAGATATTATTATTATTGTTGCGTCCTGGAGTATTCGCGGTGGTAGAGAAATATATGATTTAACGTCTTAGCATTGTACGAAGATCCAGCACACAAGCAGATAAGAGAGGGGGTGAAACATTCATAAGAGACACCAGAGTTCTTACGTGGAAAACCCCTGTAAAGGGGGAAAAATCACGGGGCCTGGCCCAATTTGAATGAATCCACTAATATTTGCAGTCGATTACAAATGAGGCCCTTCCTTTGGAGAAGGCCTTGTATTGATGTAAATATACATCATATAGATTGCATTACATGGTAGGAGTTACATATACATGTTTGTTTGGTTGAAAGGGCCGTAGTCGGCATGATATCGGGGTTAGAAAGACCGTTGTATGTTGATGGAGGTCGGACAGACCGTAGTAGGCGACAGAGGTCGTAAGGACCGTAGTCGGCAGGAGACCTGGGTCAGAAAGACAGTTGTCTGGTGATGGAGGTCGGAAGGACCATAGTAGGCGACGGAGGTCGAATGGACCGTAGTTGGCAGTATTCTGGAAGAACTGTGGGCATTAGGTGGTGGCCTTGTGGAGCTCAAGGCCTCAAGTAATGGTCCGGCGGAAGTCTGGGCCTCATGTGATGTTCTGGTGGAACACACGACCATTGATGATGATCTGGCGAAGACAATGGCCTCTGGCACAGGTGAGGGTCGTTGGTAAAAGTGAGGGCCTCTAACGAAGGTGAGGGCCTCTGGCGAAGGTGAGGGCCTCAGATGAAGACGTCAGGCCTGAACATCAGGCCTTGAGCAGAACGTTGAGCCTTCAGTAGAACGTCGGGACTTGAGCAGAATGTCGGCCTTGAGCAGAATGTCGGGCCTTCAGCAGCAGAACGTCGGGCCTGAACGTCATGCCTTGAGATGGTGGCGCGGCGAAACTCCGGCTGAGCTCCGGCGAGCTTTCGACGGTGGTCTGGCGAGGCTCTGGCGGTGGTCCGGCGAGGTCCTGCGTGGTCCGGCGAGGTTCCGACGTGTCGAGGAGGAGCGTCTTCCTTCTCATTCTTCCTTCTCATTTCTTCTATCTTCTCCTCTTCTCTTCTCCTCTTCTCTTTGCTTGACCCCCCCCCCCGCCCCCCCCCCCCCCCCCCCCCCCCCCCCCCCCCCCCCCCCCCCCCCCCCCTTGTGAATAATGAGGGCTCTATTTATAGATTTTCTGGAGTGTCATAGTTCGTAAATAGATGTGAGATCATGGGCGAATTGGGAGTGGTTTGAATGGACGGCCAATATCGAATCATTTGATCATGCACCATTCATTGGACATTTGAAGGCCTTAATGATGTTGTAATTCGATGATCTTGGGCTCGTTGGATTTGTCTCGTCGAGCCACTCGATTCGAGTATAAGCTAGTTAAAATCAGAGACCGTTTGTTAACTCAAATTGCAGTTTGAACCTTCCAACAGCGCTTCGGGTCCATGATTCAGACCCATTTGGGCTCGGATTGAGTCAAATTTGGTGTCGTGGGTTCGTATTTCCGAGATGCTCAATTTGACTGTAAGTTTGCTGAAATCGGAGTTCAGGTACTCCCGGATTTAATTTTTGAAGTTTCCAACTTGATTTTTTGCCTCAAGATTCGTGCCCGATCAAGATAATTTTTGCATGACGTATCAATTATTATTATTTTTTTGAGAAAAATGGAAGATATTAATAGGTCCACGCATTCGATCTCTTCTACGGGAGTAATTATTGTGTCTGGACATCGAACATGTCCAGAGACCAATAACCATGCACCATGTCACCTGGAGCTCGATACCCCGAGCACTTGGTATTGCTCGTTATACGTCCGGATTTTGCCTTTTTTGTTATTCGGATGTAATAATCTTTCCCTCTATGGAGAGCTATATCTCATTAGCTTCTCTTGACATCTTTCGCCTCTTATTTTGCCTTTTTTGTTTAACGAACATTTAGGTAAATTAAGATAGTTTCACACAAACATCATATAAATAAGTCTCGAATTCAATATTTTTTGGTTGGTAGTCTAAGCTCTCAACCAACCGATCAAGATGAACTTTGTATCTTTTATATCTTATTGTTAGTTTTTTTTTTTTTGTAAAATCTGATTTTGCCAATTGTTGCTTCAGATTTTATTTCTGTCAGTTGAGCTTAATTAATGAAGGTACTATAAATCTCCTCTGAGACGGATAGCTCATTACTGAGATGTTGTGTTCACAACGCTATGGCATCGTAGATCCGTTTTGATACTGAGAAGCTAGTGTTGCAGGTATAGTGTCTGCGGGACCAAGAATTATTCTATGCCGAGTGCGTCTGGAACTTAATAAAAATGCGTCATGTCATCTCATTGGTCGGTATCAGCTCTGTACCCGCACTCAGTACCGCTGGGTACCCAGTACTTGTGCGGAAGGTTCTCCGGTCCGCACTCCGCACAGAATAATCTCTCCAATGGGACAAGTCAGTTGAATTAGTTTTCTCTTTATTTTTTAAGAGTTAGTAACAAAATGGAGGTGGTACTCTCTTGAGTTGATAAATATGAGTCTCAAGTGAAGAAAAGAGTGAGCGCGAAAGATCAGTTCAATTTCTCTCATCTTTTAGCAGATAAGGAAAAATTATTATGTGCAGAATTTGAATATGTGGTTTGTACACAGAGTGTGTATTATACACCTTATGTATATAAGTTATACATAGGATGTGTACATGCCATAAGCCTTGATTTTATTGGAGTCCAAACGTGAGCTAGTTCAGACTCCGCACGTAATAATTTCTCTCAAAAAAGACGCAAATGGTAGCAAATTCTCATGATAATATTTCTTCTCTTATTATTGTTGATTTCACAGAACAATCTATGTTTCTCAACCGCATGAGATATCAGAAATCTTGTTCTTTACCATGTCAGAACTAAAAGAAGCATATTTTGCTCAACAGCTTCCATTTGTGATCCCCCATCTCAACTTTCCTCCACCTATAATGTGGCATTTGAGAGGCTTTCAGAAGACTTAGGAGGTTAAGAGTTCCTTAATATCAAAATGTAACCATTTTACACTAGGCTGAGTGGACTGACATGACCTTGTCTCAACTGGACATCAGCCCAGAACTTGGAGAAATTATTCAGTGTGGAATCCGAATGTAAAGGATCTTCTGGATTACTGCATGCATTTTGTGTATATACTGTGTATTTTGTAGATACGCAATAAATAAGCAACAAATTATTAGTTATGAGGATTTGCTGCTTATTTGTTGCGTATCTACAAATACGCAGAGCGTAAACAGAGCGTGCATAGAGTGTCCAGTAATCCGGAAGATCCTCTACGTTCGGACTCCGCACATAATAATTTCTCTAGAACTTAGCCACTAGCCCGGTTCAAAAGGAATTCAACATAAGCAAAAAAACTGGTGGAATTAAGTCTTAAAGATGATGATGATGATGATTATATGCTTGTAAACATTTCAAATAAATAATTTTTGTTTTGGGTGAACTGAGGCTAGCCTGCATCATGCCCAGCTTGATCAATGGCAACTCTTAAGGGAACTCAAGATCCAATGAAGGTTCTTAGATTTCAAACCAAAATGCATCGTTAAGTACCTTAAGCAGTTCTCTGGCTAGTATAAGTGGATCACAAGTGCCTTATTTGCTCGATCTCAGATTTAACTAGAGAAGATTGAAGAGCACCACAGAAGAGGAGAAGTGATGCGCCAGCTGATCCTGTACTATCTATAATAGCAATAATTGTTGCCAGTATTACTCTGGAAATCCCTTTAGCAAACTGTGGGTGCCCAGATCAGCTGAAGCTGCCGTTGTTATGAGAGCCATAAGGTCCATTTACAAATAGTGGAAGGGATATCCAGATACATAAAGAATGCTGCAGTAAGTGGCCCTATAGAGTTCAATTGGTTAGATAGGAAGCCAACAAGTATCCCACCTAGGGGTGTCAATTTTTGACACGACATGAAACCCGACCTGAACTCGACCCGAAAAAATCCGGGTTCGGGCCAACCCAAACCTGAAACGGGTCGAGTTCAACAAATCAAGCCGTTTTAAAAATCGGGTCGGGTTCGGGTTGACCCAGCAACCTGAAATT